>NC_135726.1:27865700-28093729 GCF_964656455.1 Halichoerus grypus
GTGCATGCTTAGCTATTTTTCTCCTAATATGGACATATCTGGGTAATTAATTTGCTTACAAACCCCAGAATATATCTTTGCTCAAAAAGAGGGGGATGGGTATTTGGAAGAAAAGATTAAAATAGTACATAGTGAAAGAATTTGAGAAAATGCCAAATAGGCAGAAGTATAATAAGTAAATTTTGATGGATTTTAATTTTTTTTAACTCCAGATGTTGAAAGTTGAGAAGCCAGCTACCGAAAGAAAAGCTGAATTGAGCAAGAACTCTTTACCTTAAATAACATAGATAATTAATTATAGCCTGCTTTTTTATGTAAAGTCTCTAGTAGAGAAAGTTCCTCTCAGAACCCAAACAGATTCCAAAATACCTTTCTTTATAGGAAAATGGTGGCACCATCCATATCCAGAGGACAATGTTGTACCTGGCTGGAGCAGAGAGACTGTTTTCTAAGCCAACTGTGCACTTTCTATAGGATGACAGATTCTTTTCCTATCTATCTTCTTATTTAAGTTACTTGCTAAGAGTTACACAGCTAGTAAGTACTGAGCCAGGAATGAAACACCAAGGCAATCCCAAATTTATCCTGCTACACCAGTTATCCTTCCAGTAATAACCGTTGAATCAGGAAAAGTCTCCTTGTGGGCTTAGTGAAAATCACTTTACGCAAGTTTTCTGCTACCCAGTCTAAGACCCTGGTACCATTACCGTGACAATAGAGTAGAAGCTAAGGAAATGCCTTCTTGGAGCTTAATAACAGCAGAGACAAAATATAATATCGGTGTCCACAAGTACGTGCCTATCTTGCAAACTTCTAAACGCTCCATGTGGCAAGGTGTATGGGGTCTGCCCATGTTCTTCCACCATGTGTCTATTCAGAACTTCATTCAAAGTTTAAAAGGGGTGCTAGAGAATCTGTGCTGTTTGGAATGTCTGAGATTTTTCCCACAGTAAAACACTACGCTTACCAGCTTGTTTGGGTATCTGAGGAGGATTGGCTGCACCGGAACTCCAGGAATGAAGGCTCCTATAACCACAGTGAAATATTATAGCATCTTCCTTATATGACTATAAGGTTTACAGTGAAGAAAATTAATAATAAATGGTATACCTATCCTTACTGGTTTAAGAGTACACATAAACTATTTGCTAATTGTCTGTAAATCCCTAGTGCTCACCAAAATGAGAGAGTTCTAAAATTCAGAATTATGAAACCAAAATATTAAATGTTATGCCCAAGTCGCTGAAAATATTTATTTACATCTCCACATGTTTTCATTTTCCAAATACACATTATTCAAAAGGGTTTAAAAAAAAGTGATAACAAAGTCAAAACCAAGAGAAACTGAGGAGAACAAAATCTAAATAAAAGTGAGGGGTGCCTGGGTGGCTCAGTCGTTAAGCGTCTGCCTTCGGCTCAGTCATGGTCCCAGGGTCCTGGGATCGAGCCCCGCATCGGGCTCCCTGCTCAGCGGGAAGCCTGCTTCTCCCTCTCCCACTCCCCCTGCTTGTGTTCCCTCTCTCACTGTGTCTCTCTCTGTCAAATAAATAAATAAAATCTTTAAAAAAATAAAAATAAATAAATAAAAGCGAATACTTGGAGCAAGGACTACCCCCACTTGCTAGAAGAGAGTTCTAACTTCGGCTCTGAGCATTCTAGCAGCCAATACAAAAACATGTTAAAGCATTACCAGTTACAAGGAAATTATGTATGAAATTACACATTACTATGAAATTAGTGACTTTATAATATTAAAAAAAAGGAGTGAAGCACAGAAGGCATCTGAAGGCATTATAATGATCACTAAAATAGTTTTCTATTGGATAATGCAGGAACTAGGGTGTTTGTGAGGGTATCCTTGGAGGAAGAGACAAATCTGCTAGTGGTTTCTGTGTGTGCGTGTGTGCACACAACCGGATACAATATCAAATGGTTCACATGTACACACACACAAACACGCGTGTGCGTGCCCACACACACGAGCGCATATACACGATAATCCAAGGAAGAAGGGGTTATGATACCAAAACAGAAAGTAAAGGAGTGAGTTCTGTGGATTCACAATATTAAAAACTTTCTATCGGGAAAGAAATGCCCAGGACAAACTAACAAGTTGTTTTGTGTATTAGTAACAAATCATTTGAGAAATTGTCCATACTTTGTTATAGTACATAATTTAATTGATCTCACCTGGTTTAAAAGTAATCAAACAGGAACGATTAGTACAAGTACCTTCTGGGAAAACTAGTATCTTGGGAGAAAAGGAATACGTAGATTTAATATTTCAGTCTAATTAATAGATTGTCTCTTTACTCACTTTCTTATGACTTCACAAAGAGCCGCCAATTCTTATAAAACAAAAGTGAAATAAAAGGCTAATACTTGATTCTATCGAAAGCTAGAATCGGATTATCCAGTTTTCCTCTAAAAGAACTGCTATCTGACCATTGAAATAATTAGAAAATGGTTTAAAGCTTTGAATAGAAAATACACTTACTAAATGTTTCTTAATGACAATGCTAATGATCTGGATAAACTTAAAAGAAGATGCAGACCCTAAGTCCTGGTCAAAGAGCACATTAAATTCTTTCCTCTACTGCTTTACATCCTTAACCAAATCATTCCTACTTCCTTGTTTCTGTTTTCCCGTTAAAGGATATTCACTCCTACAACATACAGTTCAGGGATATATGGAGGAGGGAAAAAGGAGAAAATACTTACAACATGCTTTATGCTTACTTGGGTTAGTGGACATATGGAATACAATTTAGTATCTTTTTTGAGAAAGTATTTTTAGCTTTTAACGTAAGTCCTTTCTGTTCTTCACGTGACAGACATGCAGCGTAGTTAGTTTCCCCATTAACTGAACAAGCTGGATTTTCTGAAGCTTTTAGAATTTGGCAATGAGTGAATCGTTAAGTACATAAAATAAAAACAGAAAATTCCTGCACGCACAGCAGTTAGTATGTGTACTTAGTGGGTATTTGTATTTTATAATAATTAGAAAGGGAAAACATTATTAGGCGAAAGTGCCACCATGATGAGTTATTTATAAAATAAAAATGATAAGTGTATGCAATTTCATCCCTCAATTAAAAAAAAACACCAACGACAATCAGGTTTCCTATCACAACTGGTACAATATCAAATATGGTTCATTCAGTGGAAATGCTACAGCTACTCTATTAACAATGAGTGGATATAGAGTAAATCATAAAATCTCAGATCTGGAAGGGGCATTAAAAGCCATCCAGCATTGCCAATGCTTGAATTCTTTCTACAATATCCCCCCCAAGTGGTTGCTTAGTCAGTGCCTGAAAATTCTGGAGAAGGATTTCAGATCAGATCATTCTACCTCTGGACAGAAAGTTCCTTGAGATGAGTGAGATGGGCTAAAATCTTACCTATTTGTTAACTTTGGCCTACCAGTCCTAGATATAGTAGTTGGATCCAAAGAGAAAAACTGAACCCTTATTCCGGGTGCCGTTTCTTCCTGGTCACTTTTTAAGTCATTCCTCACGTGCCGTGGTTTCTAAACCTCCTGGTGCCTCATACTCCTCTTAATATTTTAACATCTACACATCATCATGGGTGGCCAGATCACTACCAGATCATGAGTCCTGCTAGAGGTCCCCTACTTACACCTGGGCCAAGGTAGAGTGATACTTACCAGAATTACCCAGGAGGCTCCCTTTATCCAGAAAATGTTGCCCCTCCCTCACCTTAAAAAGGCATTCTAGGGGATAGGGGTAGTAAGATGGTAAAGTCTGAAAAAGTTCTATAGGTGATTCGGATGTACCCCCTGAATTGAAAAGCCCTGTCTAAATATACTTCGGATAAGATTAAGATCATAATCGCTTTTAAGAAAAAAAAAATAAACCTACCATATTGTTGAGTATATTTGAGCTTTGCTATTTTGTCTTTAAGATAATAAATTCAGAGGAAGAGAATTACTTTTTATGACACAAAGTAAAAACTGTTTCAAAGAGTTTGGAGAATAAGAAAGTATGATACATTAATCCCATGGAGTATCTCATGGGGAAGAGGACTTTTTAATACTCACTCATTTGTTCTGTTTCTATTATGCTGAAAACACCCAGCATAGGTGTCCCCAAATGCTGCCATCTGTGGATCCAAATGATTTACATATATACAATAAGTAAACTCGCAATATATCTAAATGAACTTCCGTATTTTACCTGTGGCCACTGCCCTCCTGATGTTGCTCGCCTTACTATTTCATTTATTGTGTTTTTTCGAGAGTCCGGATCTATCCGGGACACCAGCACTGGCTGCAAAGCTCGTAATAGTCCTTTAAAACAAACAAAAGGTCAGAGCCAAGTCATTTTTTTTTTGGCTAAAGCTACCACAGCAATGATACTGAAAAAATCATGAAACAATTTTTATGTAAAGTTAAAATATAGCAAATCAAAGAGAACTTAAAAAAAAAACTGCTCTAATTCACAGCTTATTAGAAGGTTTTTTTATATCTACAAAGATTTCATTGATATAACAGAAGTTAGCAGCAAGAATATGAAAGGAAACAAAGGCAATTTTCTCCCTGAAGGTCTTCTTCCTCAACTGACAGACATCCAAGCTTTGGAATATATATCTACAATATTATCTTGTTTTATTTTAGGAATATCCTGAAAACTGATTGTGTGAATTCAGAGTACACACGGATAGGGAGCAATTATTAATTTTACTAAAATTTTCAGCACGCCAGTCTAAGTAGGTAGCTTCCTCACACATGCAAAATAACCTCAATTTACCGAAAATCTATTGCTAAACAGCTTTTCAGGAAAATGCCATATTACACAAAGCAAGGTGGTTACACTGAAAAAAAAGAGAGAGAGAGAGAATGTGTGTAGTGCGTGTATGTGTGTGCTTTTCTTAGCTGAATGAAAAGTGGCAGGAACTACTGCTATTTCTCCAGAGTGCCAAGGTAACATCGGGAAACTTCCATACCCACTCTCTCACCACTGGATGTTTGCAATAACCTCAGGACGACAGGGAGCGGTTACTTAGAGACCCACACCCTAGGGAGAGACCAAAGCACCTGGTGGGATACACATCTCACTTGCTTCATTATTTTTTATGGCAGGAGGCACTTTATCGTTCCACATCATAATTTTCAAAGAGTTTCACATTGGTCCCTCATGGAGACTCTAGGGCAATAATAAGAAAACAGAGTTAAGAGGAAAGACTTCACGTGTCTATCAGCCTAATACCCCAAAGAGGAATTCGTGAAATGGCGCGTAACCGGTGTTTTCACAGATTCTTCAGTTAAATTCTCTCTCGAAAAAAATCAAGGCATGTTTGGTACTTGAAAGCTGGTCTTTCTAGCTAGATAGAAGGACAGAAAGCAAAGATGGTACGGTGACAAAAATAAGAATCTGAAAGAACTCTAAGGGCACAGAGAGGGAGGTCTCTAACCTTTATCATAAATTCCTTCCTTCGATATAATTCCTCACTAGAAGTAAGGAAATAGCTTTGAGAGCTTTTAAAAAGCCCCCCGATAAATGATAGATGATTTTTTTTAAAAGGTGACCCACGAGCATGAAAAGATCTATGTTGTCTTACAAGTACTTACTGCCAATCAGAGGGACCTGTGCGTTCTCGTTTCGAGATAGTATTGAAGGCAACCCGGCAGCGACACAGGCAATTCCATCAAAGAATGTTGAATGGGGGGCAGCAACAAAAATCGGGGCCTCCATGGGGCGCGCCACCTTCCCCTTCATAGTAACTATGAATCCCATGGAAAAGAACAGGGCATGACCCAGAAACTTCAAAACTGGTTGAGTGATTTCCCTTTGGAAAGAAATATTTAAAAAAAAAAAAAAGAAAGAAAGAGAGAAAAAGAAAAGACACAATTAGCCTTGCTAATCTCAGCTAATGGCAGGGCTTTACTCTAAAACACAACACAAAAACCCATATGTGTCAGAACATTTCATTTTAAAATATGAGCTAAGAAGAATAGCTAATAGTTATACGAAGGGTTCTTTCTGCCAGACACTATTCTAAGGACTTTACATCTCTTTAATCCTCAGCCCAATTTTATGAAATGGGTATTATTTATCAGCATCCTCATTTTGCAGATGAGAAAACTGAGTCACGGAGAAGCAAAATTTCCCAAGGACATATGGCTAATAAGTGGCTCCATTATTCTGTGACTATAAAGGGATAAACATGAATTTTCAACACACATCCCCCACTGAGAAACCCAAATGCGTACTGTTCTTCAGAGGAGTCACCTTGGGAATGTACATGTGGGTAACAAAGATGCTGCTATCTCCCCCAAACACTTTTAGAACTCTCATGCTGAATCTGTCCTTACCTATACAATTATAGCTCTTAGACATCATCAAAAATCTTAAAAGGTAAATTCACCATTTCACTGCCCTGGAACATAGATGCACTTACACAATTTCAGATATCAAATTGCTTACTTTTTAAAAAGAATTTCTGTCATTACAGATTAATTAATTCATCGAACTGTGCCAGGTGACCTGCGCTGGACCCACAAGACAGATAAGATCCAGTCTCTGTCCTTGAGAAGCTCAACTGAGTAGGGAGACAAAAACCCACTTCTAGAAATGCAAACACAGAATGGACGTCCAAGGATGTGAATAAGCACACAGCAGCTTTTCATGAAAAACAAAACATGTGTATTTCCCATAAGACATCTAATGAGAGCTTTAAAAAATAAGCTTCCTGTCTAATTCTCTCAAGTCTTGTCATAATGCAGAGAAGTGAGACACAGAAAACCAAGGCACTTTTCCAGAGGGCACAGGGAAATGACTGTGTCTCTCCTTCTTGCTCTTTCAAGTTCAGATGTCTATTTACCTAAGGATAAAAAGCTCACCCTGTTACTGAATTTCTACACCTCCTATTTTTGATTTGTAGTGATGTAGATTCTAAAATATCCCATACTCAGAGCTGTTAAACACTTCTATCTAAATGATTTCAAAAAGGCTAAAAGTTTGGTGCTGCATAATTAACTTCAACATTACCTGTTTGAGAGGAAGTAGAGAAACTTGCTTAATTGGCAAAAATAGAACTTTTTCCCCTAACATTTATTAAATCTGTTCTCTGGATTCTTGGACTATTCCCCTCCGTCATTATAGGGCTCCATAAGCCGTTAACGATAGAAACCAAAGAGATAATTGAAAGGGATTGGTGCATCATGAAAAAATCTCTCATAAAGTATTTTTTAGTGATACGCAACCTTGAGTTCTGAAACAAAGGAGTGTGATTTGCAAGGATTGAGGTGGTATTAGTTCTCTGGGGACACTGCCAGCCTTGGATTCACTTCCACTTCAAACCAGCCTTGGGCTGAATGTTGACATTTATTCACTAGAACATGAACTGAATAGCAAATTGCATATTTCTTTAAAAGTTTCTAGAACAGTGATTTTCAAAATTTTTGGAGAATATTCTCCTTCGAGATTTGGATGAAAGGAATGGACCCTGTGTACAAAGAAAAAAATGTGCACAATTTTGGAGAGTTCAACAGTGCCCTAAAACTCACCTATGGCTTCCTATTCCAAGGAATCCACATTTTAAAAGGCTTCACTCTCAGGATAAACATATGGCAACAAGTTGGCTCTGCCCAATGGGAATGAACTTTTACCAGTAACTTTGTTAATTTGTGATGAGTCTATTCTCTAATACCCTGCTAATTAGATAATGCTCGAGAAGCAATTCCATTCTCCCTCCATACTAATGTTTTAAAAAGCTAGACTATATTGATTAAGAATTAAACTGTTATTAATAATAATCACTAAAGTATTAAATACACTGTAACTTACCCACTTAATTATACCACTGTAGAAAGTATGTAGTTACTATACAGGGACAAAAGCAAATGTCAAGACTGAGGGAGAGCAGAAGAAAGCCAGGTATTTTCCAGCTATAATGGTTTCAGGTATACTAACTGGGTCTTCCAGAACTAAGGATCTATCACTTTTAAGCAATAACTCAGAAAACAATATTTTAATGTTAGGAAATTACAGCTTCAACAGAAGATTATCATAAGGTGCTTGGGCAGCAATTTCTCCATATGAGGAATTAAGAACCGTTTCATCTGAGAAACAGAAATAAATGGTGAATATTGAGTCAGCAGCAGTAGATAAAACTCTCGATCGATGATTAAACTATGGCAAACTCTTCTTTATCTTGATTTACCTAACATTTAGACATTATTCTTTCTTACCTCCTCCAACCAGTTATTGGATGGGTCAGCTTTTCGGGACAGCATGCTGTTGAAATGGCGGCAAATGGCCATGCCAGTAATATAATTAATGCGACCAACAAGGCACGGATTGGAAGCAGGATAATTCCAAGAAATAAAATCTGAAAGTCAAAGTTGATTAAAAAAAAATAGGCGAATGGACAGTATTTTAATGTTCTGGCTATCAACCAGAAACACAGAAGAGGAACGTTTTGTGTTATTTATGCGTTCACTAAAGGATGAATTGAACATTACCCTGCCCCAGACATGAAGCTAAGCACAAAGAAAAATAAGGTACTATATCCCACCACACAACACCTATGATGTAGAAAAGCAACAGTGAAGAAAACCAGGTCCTATAAGAACATGTGATCTGTTTATCAAGGAAAGTGACTAGAGGATGCTGGGGAAACAAAGTATCTGATTGAGCAGTCAGGGAAAGCTTCCTGGAGGAGTTGAAGGCTGAATGGTCTTGAAAGACCAGCAGAAGCTAGCAAGGTAAGAGGGGAAATTGCTTTTTGAGAGCTATCAGTAGAAGGAAGAGTGTTAATGAAGGTGTTAGAGTGTGAAAGAGTAAATGCGTTATTTTATATACCTGCCAGTCCTTTATAACTAACAACAATAAGGAGATGGAGAAGGAAAAAATAAAATAAAAAACAAGAATAAGAATGAAAATTAATAAGAATGGCCAATAATACACGAATGCTTATTATGTAGCAGGCACGAGAAGCACTTGGCATGTAGAAACCTATTTTATTCCTACAACCTTAGGCTGTTTTACATACAGGAAAGGAATGGCACAGAGGAAGTTAGGTGTAGCTGCTGAGATCACAGTTACTAAGTGGCAGCGCCACGGTTTGAACCCAGCTTGGTTACAAAGCCCTTGCTCTTAATCCTATACCATATTGACTTTTTTTTTTTAAAGATTTAAAAAATTTATTTGTCAGCGAGAGAGAGAGCACAAGCAGGGGGAGCGGGAGGCAGAGGGAGAAGCAGGCTCCCTGCTGATCAAGGAGCCCAATGCGGGACTCAATTCCAGGACCCTGGGATCATGACCTGAGCCGAAGGCAGACGCTTAACCGACTCAGCCACCCAGGCACCCCTCTCCTCTATTTTTGAAGGATAGTTTTTCTGACTATATTAATCCTGGTTGACAATATTCTACTTTCAGCACTTTGAGTATATCATCCTATTGCCTTCTAGCCTCCATAGTTCCTGATGAACATTAATCTTATTCAGGATCCCTTTGTGTATGATGAGTTACTTCTCTCTGCTTTCGAGATTCTCTCTTTTTCTTTGCCTTCTAACAGTTGGATTATGATGTATATAGGTATGGATATCTTTGAGTTTATTATACTTAGAAGTCATTAAACTTTTTGAATGCGTAAATTTTTCACCAAATTTGGCAAGTTTTCAGCCATTTTTTCTTCAAACATTCTTTGCCTCCTTTTGTGGCTCCCATTATGTTTATGTTGATACACCTGATAATGTTCTACAGGTCTCTTGAGATTCTGTTCACTTCTCTTCATCCTTTTTTCTTTCTGTTCCTCAGATTAATTAATCTCAATTGATCTATCTTTAAATTTGCTGATTCTTCTGTTTGCTCAAGTCTGCTGTTGAGTTCCTCTAGTGAATTTTTCATTTCAGCTATTGTATTTCTTTTTGGTTCTTCTTTAATAATTTCTATCTCTACTGATAATCTCTATTTGGTGATTCACTGTCTCATATTTTCCTTTAGTTCTTTTGACATGGTTTCCTTTAGTTATGTGAACATATTTAAAATACCTGATTTAAAGTTTTTGGATAGTAGGTCCAACATCTGGGCTTCCTTGGAGATAATTTGTATTGACTGCTATTTTTCCTATTTATGGGACATACTTTATTGTTTGTTATTATCATTTTGCAATTTTTTCTGTTGAAAAGCAAACATTTTAAATAATGTAACAACTCTGAAAATCAGATTCTCTTCCACCACCAGGGTGTATTGTTGTTGCTGTTTGTTGTTGTTATTTGTTTGTTCAGTGACTATTACGAACTAATTCTATAAAGGCTGTATTCTTTGTCATGTGTCATGTGTGGTTACTGAAGTCTCTGACCAATTAGTTTGGTAGTCACCTAATGATTAGATAAGACTTCCTTAAGTGCTTGGAATCAATAAGTTCCCCAGTGTTTGCAAAGAGTCTTTGTGTGCATGTTGGAACACACCTTCAACACACAGCCAAGTGGAAGTTCACAACTCTACCTTAGCTTTTACCTCCAGTTTGTACAGAGCCTGATGGTTAGCTAGAGGTGAGAGCTTAGGGTATTCTCATTTGTTGTTGTTGTTGTTTTTCAGGTCACATGCATAGCCCTGGGTATACACACAGGCCTATACATGTGGATACCCTTCTAGGTTCCCATGAATATGTCAAAGCTTTTCGAAGTCCCCTATGGGCATCTCATTCCCTAACTTCAAGGTGTTTGGTTAAGCCTATTGTTTGCTCCAATCAGTATTCACCACCTCCGGTAGCTGTCATGTTAAGCAATTGCCTCTGATTGTTTTGACAAACACCCCTGGAGAAAAGACTGTTTGCAGTGGGTAACCTCCAAGGTAGGTCAAATAAGCCTTGCAAACACCCTTGCAAATGACCTAGAAATAATCTTCACTGCAAGAAAGGACCATAGCATAGACCCCGAAGATAGAGTTAGAATGAGGTTATAGTATATTCATATAAGCTAACTCACATTCACAATGAGTAGCTAATATGGATTTTAATTAAGTTGTCAAATATTGGGCAACTTTTTTTTCTGTGCCATTTCTAGGTCTGCAACAAGTAATAGTATTTAACAGTAAATAAATGAACTTTGAGTAACCCTTTGACAAAATAAGAGGATTCCCCATCATATTTCCATTTGGTAATACATCATCTATGTAGGGAGGCCTTCTTTCAACACTCTCTCAGGGTTATTGTCTTCCCTGGATCTTCTTCATAGTACTACTAAAACACGGAAATGCATAATTTTGTACTGGTCTCTTTAACTTTTTTTTCAGTGAAACATAAGCTTTAGATAGTCAGAGTTCTTATTTCTCTTGTTCACTGCTGCATCTCCAGAAATTAGTCTTGTGCCTGGTACATAATAGACATTCAACAAATACTTTTGGTATGATAAATGACCCACAATTACTACCAAACACTTATTTCAATTCCATATTCTATTGAGGAAATGAAAGCTAGGCTACTTGTTTCCATGCCACTGAGTAGGAGGACCTTAAATTGTCAAAAAGAGAAGGGGAAGGGCAAAGCTAAGTCCTACAATGAGATACAAAAGTGACAACGGTCCTTAAGCAAAATATTGATCACTTTCAAGGTTAAATTTAGTCTGAATTGATCATAGTAAGTCATACTTAAGTGAAAGTATATCCATCTTTTAAACTTGATAATACAGACAATACTGTTTTTCAATCATGTCTGTTAAATCTTCCCTTTGCCCAGATTGTTCAAGACATTGAGACCTCTTTGGTCTACATTTTTAGTTAAAAAAAAAAAAAGAAAAAACCTAGACCTATTGAATTCCATTCAATACAAATAGTAAATTTTAAGTACAGTATAAGATTTCTAGGCAACAAATAGCATAACTATCAATATTAAGATCACCAAACAATCCAGTTTCTTTCACACATTATCTCACTTAGTTTTAACCCTTCTTGATGTAGGACTATTCCAATTTAATAAATGAGTAAAGTGAAATTCAGAGAGGTTAAGTGACTTGGCCAAAGTCATACAACTAACTAATAAAGGGCACGGCCTGAGCAGGCTTTCTGACTAGACTAATGATCTTTCCATTATACTACAGCTCTTGGAAAGCTATTTGAAAGTGCTCTCCAAGTAGTAATAGGCCATGTATAAAAAAAAAAAAAAGAAAAAAGAAAAAGAAAACCAACACCAACAATTAGTCTCTCTATAAATATGCCACTTTGGTCCTCTCTCCAAAATATGAAGCCAAATAGACATACTTACATTTAAGAATGACTGATTTCACCAAATCAGACTAAAATTAATCTTGAGTGATAGTCAATGTATTTAGAAGTATTTCAGAAGTTTTAAGATACAAAGGGAGCATCTATCCATTTAAAGACATGAAGATCAAATTTTTAAATATTTAGTTTCTTTACAAAGAGGTATTACTACATTATCTTCCTCTTCCTCTCTCACACCCTTCTTCAACCCATTTGCCCATTTACCATTACTCTAACCTGCCCCTCCACTGTGGAGGACAATGGTCTCAGGGCATATAAGTGCGCTATGCAAAAATAACACTATTTCAAATCTGAAGTAAAGAAATGTGTGAGATGGACAGGAAAACATCAAAACCTTTTTTTTTTTTTTTTTCCATGCAGGACACACAGGACAAATGTAGTGTGCACACTCTATCTTGTTCTTTGATCGCTAGCTTCACCAAAGGGGAAGTCCTCAGAGCAAGTTGTAACTGCTAATGGTAAAAGAGCGTTTTACAAGAAAAGGAAACTTCCTTTTTGTATTCAGCAGTTTTTAACAGTGGAAGAAAGTTTGGAGAAGTGTTGAATCTCAAAGGGTTTGAGTGAAGACTGATGCAGGACTGATTCAGGGTGAAGACTTCTGAATACCTTAAGCTGACCCACATTATCCCTTTTCTTAGATTCTGATTTCCGACCCTTGATGCCCCTTCTCAGCTAGATCATCTTGTTCTAATTCCAGACCTGGGTTCTCTGCCTTCTCCCTCACTCTTCACCTCCTAGACTGACTCCTCTCCTTCCCTAAGGCAAAAGAAAAAGAAATAAAGGAAAAAAAAAAAAAAGACTTCCCCAAGTCCACTCTCCTATAGACTGGCCACCCCTCCACTCTAACAAACTCAACTTGAAGCTCTTGTCACAGATTCACCTCCCTTCTCAGCATGGAATGTTTCCTCCGCTACTGGCCTGCTCAGCTTTGTCTTGTTTAGGACCTGCCCCTCAGATCCACATGTTCTTCGCATTTTCTCTTCTCACACACCCTCAGACCATCCTCCAAGTGCCCTCAATTCTCATACCCACATCTCTGCCCCTTCCAGACTCATGGAACCTTCAAAAGCCCTCACCTCGCAGATCGACATCTCTTCCTTCCTCAGAGCCTTTGCTTCTCAGACTGGCGCCCCCCACCTGGGATGCCTCCCCATCATACCCACACTCCCCTCAGACAACAGCCCCCGGCAGATCCTGGTCCCTGTCCTGGATCTGCCTCCTCTCTCAGACCCACATCTCTCACCTCTCTCACCTGGCTCCGCCTCCCCTGTCAGATCCACGCCCCTCTCCCGGTTCCGTCTCCTCTCTCGGGCCCGCGCCCTCACCTGGAGACGCCTCGCAGCGCCCATCCGCGTCTGCTGCACGAAGGGGTTGGGGACAGGCGGCGGGAAGAAGGACGCCTGGCGGGGCACCATGGGTGGCCGCAGCCCGGCTTTCCCCATGCCCGCGCCCGGCACGGTGGCCGCCACCGCCGCCGCCTCCGCACACTGGCTCATGGCCCAGCCGGGCGTCGGACCGGATCCAGCGACGGATGCGAAACGCGGGAGCGAGCGCCCGCGGAGACCTGGGGGGAGCTTCTCCAGAGTCCCAGCCGGCGGCGCAGCCTTGGGGCTTTCGCGCAAGCGCGAGTCACCTACACACCGTCCGGTCTCGCCCCGCCCCTCTGGCTCCGAACGCCCCCCCCCTCCCCGCTCTGGCTCCACCCTCTGAGCCTTAGCCACACCCCTTTAGGTATCGGCTCTTCCTCTTTGGTCCGCCCCCTGGAGATGACTTTCTCCCTCAGAGCAGGGCACCCCAGTGACAGTTTAGGCAGAGTTCTCTGCTTGCGGGTCACGCCCACCTGGAGTACCAACCTCTTTTACGGGCTTTGTGGCTGACCTTGGCTAAGTCGGTGTCTCCATGAGCCTCAGCTGGCCCCTTCTGTAAAATGGGGATATATAGAACTCAGATAAGCAGAACCCCAGTCCAGCCACTGCCAGGCTGTTCCACTGAAGTGAGTTAATATATCCAGGGTGGGTGTTGTTTTATGCGTTTGATATCTGGTATGTTTTGGTTTTGCTTAAACCTATATGAGGTGGTTGTTTGTCAGTTGCAGCTGAAAGATTCCTGACAAGGGAGAGATTGGTACCTGGGGTGGAATCTTCCCCTCAAAACATGGACTGACCTTGGGAGATGGCTGTCCAAAGGAAAACTGAGCTTTCCCAATGCTGTTACTAGAAAAAGGCAGAAACAGCTATTGCCTTCCACACGTGATGAGGAACCTGGCCCCGAAAAGGGAAATGATTGGGGCTGTGGCTCCATTTCACCCTGAGGAAGTTCAGGGGCCTATCTGGACCTGTATGGGTGGTGGTGGGGCTGGGGAAGATAGGCACTGAAGTCATTTGGTCAAGCCCTGAGTGCTGAGAATAGGCTGGAGATGGGGAATGACTTAAAATTACCGGTCAACTGCTCACATCCGGCTGGAGGGCACGGTGAGAATCAATCCGGGCCCTAGCACAGTGGCTGCCTCATACTCAGCTACTGCAGAATCTCAAAATCTTCCAACCGCACCAGACAGATGTGTGGCTTGCAGCTCCTCACTTAACCTCTCTGAGCTTGTACTCTCATCTAAGAATGCGGAAGGATTAATTTCTACCCCATAGGGTTGTGGTAACAATTAAAAAAAATGTGCAGTGTTCATAAAAAAAGCAGTCAAGAAATGGCATCTTTCAGGTGTTATGTCGTGGAGCAGCTGAATGTTCTCAGTGTAATAGAGCGGGTTAATAATAGTGTATCACAGGCATGATCTAAGCCTCGGGGGTCTTCAAGTAGGGACTGGCAGTCCCGTGTGGCTCTTTAGCCAGAAACTTGCCCCGAAGTCTATTTCTTTAGGACCCTCAAGGACCTGAGCCATTGGGCAGGCCACAGGGTGGAGAAAAGATGACTCCCGGCTCACTAAGGTCACCTCCAGATAGTCCGGTCTACTCCTCGTCCCCTTCCCCACCAGCCCCACCATGAGAGGCCTGAAGAAATGTCTTATCAGAGCCAGAAGGGACCCCTGAAATAATCCCAGGCCTTAAATTTGTTATCCAGTAGCTCCAGGATTTCTGTATAGAAGGGGATCAAAGCTTCCCCCTCTTTAGGTTGTTGTAAAGGTTAAACCAAGTGATGGTTGTCAAGCGCCTAGCACCTACTAAGCGCTCTATTAAAGGAGGGGATGTGTTACTGTTGTACACTGTTTAGTAGTAGTATTAGAATTGGCGTTGTTGGGGCGCCTGGGTGGCTCAGTCGGTTAAGCGTCTGCCTTCGGCTCAGGTCATGATCCCAGGGTCCTGGGATCGAGCCCCGCATCAGGCTCCCTGCTCAGCAGGAAGCCTGCTTCTCCCTCTCCCACTCCCCCTGCTTGTGTTCCTGCTCTCACTATCTCTCTCTCTGTCAAATAAATAAAATCTTAAAAAAAAAAAAAAAAAGAATTGGCGTTGTTTTCAGTGAAGAAACAGAGACTCAAAAAGGAAGGGAGCCTTGAATGAGACCCTGCCCGCAAAGTGACAGAACCGCTATTTCAAGGCTCTTTCCACGGGACAGAGGGACGTCAGCTCCCCCACTTGGAGGGTCTCTTGCTATTTATTTTGGCAGCTCTGACCTTTGTGGCAAATGTCACCTGAGCCCCCGGAGGGAGCAGAGATTTAAACTTTTTAAGTTGTTTTCCTCCGCCTCTCTAGGCTCCGCAAAAACCAGCCCACAAGCACTGCCACTCAATTGGTGTCTTTATTCATACTGGTTGACATTTCCCATGGGGAACTGTTGAAGGGCAGGGGGGCGGGGCTGAGCGGGGAGCCATGGCTTGGTTCTCCTCCAGCCAGTGGAGGAAGTGATGGGGTAGGGGCGTACTAAATAGAGTGAACAAGAGAACCATCCCGAGGTGGGCTGAGATGCATGGTGGAGTGACTTCAGATAACCTGAGTCCTTCTGTCAAGAAATTCGATGTCAAAGTGGAAAAATAAAAATCGAAAGAAAAGAACAAAGTGCACACAAAGCGAACCGCTAAGGTAGGAGACGTCCTAAGGCAGGAAGCAGTGAGAAGCCCGGTGTGTGGGGTGGCCAGGGGACCATGCCCCATCCCGCTGCCCCATGCCAGGCCGGGCTGTCGGGCCACCAGTGCCCTCTTGAGACAGTCTCTGTCTGTTGGCTCTGAGGGTACTGTAAGCCACAGAAAGCCGTGGCGGGGGGAGAGCCTGAAGTGTGGGAGCACCAGGGCAGCCCAAGGCGGGGCTGCATTGAGAATATCAAAGCATCTCTTTGGGGGTGGCTCTGGAGGGCTGGTGGGATAGAGTGGGGAGCTGAGGGCAGCTGGGAGGGGTACAATCAGCACCGTTCCTTGGGCACAGGGCAGAGACACCCTCCAGAACCTTAAATTACCAGGGAGGGGTGAGCACGCCGATTAACTACAGAGCTAAAGGCTGCCAGGCCCATCCGGGTCCTTCCCTGGCACTCAGGGCTCGGTAGGCAGAAAATGATGGAGGGGCAGGGCCTGGGGGACCCAGAGCCTGCTCAGCAGCCCAGCCAGTCGGATTTGATGCTTCCGAATTTCACACTCTTCAGACTTTGGTTCTCCAACTTCAGGTAATACGCACCCTTGAAGAAGTAGCTGTGACCTGGGATGAGAAAAGGGGGAGCCTGTCATCATCACCCCATCCACAGATATGGAAGGTTCCGGGAGCTTTGAGAGTCAACTGCCATACGGAACAAGCTTTTCAACCAGAGAAGACTCCTTGGAGACCAGAGGAAGGAGAATGGCTAGGGAAGTAAGCTCTCCGAGTCCCTGTTTCTTCATCTTGGATAAAGATACCGACCTCTCAGAGCTTGTGGCGAGGATTAAATCAGATAACATGTGCTATTATTAATATAAATAACAGCACTCCACTGAGCACGGGCACAAACGAAGCATTTCCCACAGACCAGAGGTGGCAAAACAGGCTTCTGGCCCTGTCAGACCTACAGATGGCTTTGATTTGGCTCACACAAGTGTTTTGTTTTGTTTTGTTCTGAATGCTGAGTAAGTTGCCAACATATAAACATCTGGAAATTTCACACAAAAATATACATTTCTCACTTCCTTTTAAAACAGCCAGAATATCTAACGGCTCGGGGCCCCATTTTTGCAGCAACCGTGAGAAGCAGATGATTATAAATAAGCCGTGTGCACTCTGGTTCACCACAGACCTCACCCCTCCCTCCTGTCTGCCTTGCCTGCCACACTCATCTGCGCTATTGGCCTGGCCCCTATGGGCCTTAAACTGTGTGACTCCTGACATACATGACCTCATTTACTTCCTTGAAAATCCCAGCACATAGCAGGTGCTCCCTAGATGCTTATTCTTGAAGATAATCCTTAACCTAGCCCCCCTAGATTATACACAGCTCTTTCTTGGACATGTGAGACCTTTCATGATGGGAGGTTAGGGCCATGTGATTTGCACAGGATAGGGGCTCAAAAGAAATCTTTCTGGAACTTAATTGCAACCTCTTCTAAAAAAAAAGCCTAACTGGACTCCTTTCCAGGTCCCTGCAGACCTCACAGAAACCTCAGGAACATGTTTTGCAAACTCCAAATGCTATCCCTTGCCGATACCGGTTGTATTTTATTCAGCGAGGGATCAGGGGCGAATGGAAGTGAGTGGGAGATCTTTGCCACATCAGCAACAGGGCATGACAAAGTCTGTCCTGTCTCATATGGAGCCATCCTTCTGCTAATGGGAGGCAGTCACAGGCCTCCTGTGGAACCTGAAAGGGCCTGGACCAAACCCCAGAATGAATCCAGGGCACAGAGCCCATGTTTCTTGTTCCAGCAGGCCTCCTGCCCTCCCCTTCCCTGGCCCCAGGCCCTGCAGCTGTGAGGGGCCTTTCTGGGTCTTACTGCCTGGAGCCGGCTAAGTGAGCGGAGGTCAGGGGTCTGGATGCCTTCCCAGCACTGGGTTGAAGGGGCTGGTTTGTTTTCCCCCCCGAGCGCCGCCTGCGTCCCTGCACAATGAAGGAGTGTGTGCTTCGGAGGAGCTGGGCCCTGGCTGGGGGCGGGGAGGCATGTCCTAGAAAGCGGACAGGGGCCTGGGCAGCTCACCACCACCCTGCAGGTCCACTACGGCGTCCAGGTTATCGGGGATGGCATTCCAGGCATCGGCGATGAGCTTGGGGAACCCAGGATCCATCTTCTTCTTGACTTCATTGTATCTGCAAGCAAACGGATATGAGGAACCAGTGGGACGTCCCTAAAGACCAGCCCTCTTCCAAACCTGGCTGGGAGGGCCCAGCTGCCGGTTCCTAGCTGAGCCTGGGAAACCAGACCTAGCTCTACGGGGAGTCAGCCGGCTGGAGTGGAAGGCCAGGGAGTCAGACTGGGGTCTGGATGCCAACCCCACTACTCATTAATTATGTGACCTTCACCAGTCCTGTAAAAGCAATCTTGTGATTATTGCTAACGTGTAAAGCAGTATGTTAACCGCTTTCCATATACTTTCTCAGTCAATCCTTGTGACAGTCCCAGGACATGGTTACTACCGTAATACCCATTTTACAGACCAGAGGCTTTGAAAGGGCACCCAGCTTCCAAGTGGTAATCCAACCCCAGCCTGTCTGGCTCCAGGGCTGCAAGCTGCTCTCTGAACCTCCATTTTACCAACTTTAAAATGGGGCTGTATTTAATGTTTTTAATTGACATATAAAGGAAATGAAAGAACATATGCAAAGTGCCTGTCTCTGTATCTGGTACTTCGTAGGTATTTGGGAAACGTTAGTCCCTTTACAAACTCTGATCTCTGCTGCGGTATAAGGAGCACTGGACTAGGAGCCCAAGGACAGGATCCAGCCTCAGCGTTCTTTCACTGAGAGGCTTGGACAAACTGCTGCTTCTTTATCCTTCAGGTGGAGGTGACAATCCACATCCCAGAAGATGATCTCATCTGGGACAGCCAGGTTACAATGCAAGGTGGTACGGGAACCCAAGCCCAGTTAGTCACGGGGCAGGCCTCCCGCCACCCCAGTCCCTGCTGCAGCTACCAGGGTGAGTAGTTATGCTGGGCTGGGCCTTTTATCCAGCTAAATACCTTGAGTATTAGCTGGCATCTTCTTCTTCTGGGCTAGCAATACCACCATCTTTTTCATTTCAGGGAGAAGTTTTGAAATGCTGGGGTCACTTTGATTCCTTTGCTTCTCCACTTACACTCAACCTATTTATTCCCTAAATATTTAATGAACTCCCCCTCGGTCTGCCTGTGGATATTGCATTAATCAAAATAAAGTCCTGCCCTTGTGGAGCTCATTTTCTAGACAGACCCTTGTTTGAATGCTGTTCTGGTGACAGCCAGGCTTTCCTTGGCTGTGCCTCAGAGTGGATCCTCATCCCGATGGCCAGCCCGACCACCCCGACCCGAGACCACCCCCAACAGCTTCCCCTGTAAGTTCCCTTCTACAGGGGGCTTCACTTCCCCCCCTCCCCGTCACCCTGAAAACTGCCAGAAAAGCCTTCCTTGATCCCAGCTGCATCATAAGACTGCTTGCAAAACCTAACATGCTTCCTCGTGAGCTGGCGTCCCAAAGCCAAGTTTGCAGTTCCAAGTCCCAGCATTCCATCCACATTGCCTCCCCTGACGCCCCCGCTCAGAGCTATGCGTCCTCTGCTTGTGTCCAGTCTGCCCACAGAGGGCGGGCAGGGCAGGAAGCAATCCCATTTTATAGATGCGGACACCAAGGCTCAGAGAAGTGAACTGATTTGGTTCCAAGTTCTTTTCCTTGAGGAAGAACATGTCATCATGGCAACAGAAGGTGTTAGCTCTGCAGGGGCCTGAAGCTCTTCACTTAGTCCTCTGTCTCCAGGCTCCTACAGTGCTTCCTGCTGGCTTTTAAAAGGTTTCTTTTGGGACACCTGGGGGGCTCAGTCTGTTAAGGGTCTGCGTTCGGCTCAGGTCACGATCTCAGGGTCCTGGGATCGAGCCCCGCATCGGGCTCCCTGCTCAGTGGGAAGCCTGTTTCTCCCTCTCCCACTCCCCCTGCTTGTGTTCCCTGTCCCGCTGTGTCTCTCTGTCAAATAAATAAATAAAATCTAAAAAAAAAAAAAAAACCAAAAACCACAGACACTTGCATCCCAGCTTTTCCACGGGTGTGTATCCTTGAGACACTTCAGCTTCAGTTTCTTCACCTAGAAAATGGGGCTAATAATACCATCTACCTTAAATAAGAAACAAAAGTGAAATGCACATATGTCTATTTCCCTCATTCTATCATTAGCTCCACAAGGAAAAGTGTGACTATTTCCTGACCACTGCCTTCCAGAAGCACCCAGGTAAGTGCCTAGCACTTAGGAGATATTGAATATACATTTATGGGCTTCGTGGAAGCTTCCAGAAGCAGGGGCTGAGTATTCCCTGGCATAAGCTAGGGGAAGCCAGGCTCGAGGCAGATGCTTGTCCTCTGTCATCAGCGGTTCTCTGTCCTTCTCCTCCAGGGGCCCCTGCAGACTCAGCTCCAGTAACAGTGTCTCGAGTTCATCAACCGCCTCTTTTGGGAGGCCCATCTGTCTTTCTTGAGCTTCAGTTAAGGCCTTCGGCTCCGCTGCTTTTATTTAAGTGTCACTGACCTACAGCAGGGCTTCCTGGATCCCAGCTTTGGAAGGTGGGCTTGTTGCAGAAAGGGACTGGGAAGCAGGTAACTCTGCCCGAAACCCAGCAAGGCACCACCACGGCCCAAGCCCCGCGTGCATACACACACTCACGCTCACACGTGGCTACATCTGTCCGATGTGTTCACATCCACAGGGGGCACTGGAGGGAGATTACAGAAGTCCTTCCAATACCATGAGTCGTAGACACTAGTCTTCATGATTTGATTCTGAGATTCACATTTCCGTGTGTCTGTGCTTCTCACTGTCCACATTCTAAGATTTGGCGATTCAGGGCGCCTACCACACTGAGATGCCATTTGTAGGACGTGCTGGTGCTAAGGAGTGTTCCGGAGCCTGTGGGCGGAGAGCCCGCTCCGAGGTCTCCTGGCTGTGTTCCTTCTTGAGGCTTGAGATATCCATCAGCTTGAGCTGCTAAGTGTCTTAACAATATGTCTGGAATTCCTCCGACACAGGCAAGCAGCTTCTGAATGCAGGGCAGCTGGGGGCAGGGTGATGGGGAGAAGGGAAGGGGCAGAAGAGAGAGGCCTGGGAGGGAGGCTGGACTGTTCCAGGGATGGCAGACAAAGGGCCCAGATGCAGTAGCAGCCCCAGGAGGAAGGCAGGGATCAGCCCCTGCGCCCCCCATCCCTTCCCACTGACCGAATGACCCTGAGGGTACCGGGGAGGGGCGTGGGGTTAGGGGACAGGAGATGCGGTTATCATCCTGGCTCTGTGGTCAACACACTTGCATTTAAGTAACATACACCAAGTTATTTCATTTCTTTGGGCACAGTTTCCTTGTCTGGGAAATGCGACGAATTATAATCAAACTCCAGAAGTCTGGGCAGCCTTCCCCTGACTGTTCTTGGATATTGGGTTCCCTGACCTGTAGCCCTGACTGTGGCCTCTTGGAATTGAACCCTTCCCTTTTGATGACCTAGAGCTAGAAGCTACCTGCTTCCAAACTGGCCCCCTGCGAGTCTGGGCCCACAGACACTGGGCCCGTGGCAGACACGCCCGAGGGTGCCTGCTGCTTCCTGGGAGGCCCGATTTGGATGCTCTGGTGGGCAGCTGGTACACCCATCTCTGTCTTCATCATATTTTGTCCTCTGCTCCCCCTGCCTTCACCACCCCATTTCTGAAGACCCCACTATCTCCCGTACAATACAGAACAGCGAAGAATAAATAGCATGTTGTCTGGGAGCCAGAGTTCCAAGGTTCAAATCCCAACCTGCCATGACATGGCTGTGTGACTTTAAGCTAGACACTTAACCTCTCTGAACCCCAGTTCCCTCATCTGCAAAATGGGAACAATAGTAACAATACTGATCTCATAAAGCCCTTGAAATAGTGTCTGGCATATAGCATCAGTAGTAGAAGCTGTTAGTTTTATTTTTATTACCCCCTTTTGCAGCGAGTCACCCCCAGATGGGAGGCTTTGGAGAAGGAAAGGAGGTTCTGACCAGCCCCGTACCATCAACGTGCACAAGGATGTTCATCACTCAGGGACCTCTCGGAGGCCCTGCAGCCCTGGCAGGTTAGAGGTCAGAGAGGGGGCATCTCTCGCCCCACATCACCGACCCCGACCCAGGAAACAGGAAACCACAGAGCTTCTTCTCCATGTCCACACGGCTGGCTATGCTGTTCTCCTTTCTACTGCCCCCGCCCCTCCGCCACCGCGCCCTCACCGCTAACCCCTTACCTCCAGAACTTGTCTCCAGCAAAGATGTAGGTCTTCTTGTTCTTGCTCCAATTAAAGGCAGCATCCACGCGCTGAACATCAGGGGGCAGCCCCAGGCTGGTCAGCGGCTTGGGGTACCCTCGCTCCAGGGTGCTGGCTGAATAGACCCAATATTCATTCCCTGGGGCGGAAGCAAAGGGTGTGTTGGCGGCTGGTGCTGAAATCCCTCAGCCTGGTCTGTTCCTCCCGTCATCTGTCTATCGGGGACCCCACTGTGGCCATTCTCAACAGGGACACGGGGTCCCGCTCACTTCCAGTTCGGTGCCCAGAATCAGGACTCGGGTATACGGTTTTACCAACTGCTTGCAGAAGCTGCCTGGCCGAGGAGAAGAGTGGGGGCGGTGGGGTGCCTCCAGCCCTTGCTCACTCACCAAGCCACGGATGCTAAGTGCAACGCCTGCCACGAAGACCTCTTAACTGGCGCCACAGCCCAGGACCGCTCTGGGATGGAGGATGTGGGGAGCAGGCTGGTAGAACATGGACCTGTTATGCGGCCAAGGCCTTGGCTGCCCCAGGAAACCGTCCCTGTGCCCACACCTCAGACCAGGGCAGGCTCCTGTCCGTCCTCCCTCTCCTGCCATAGCCCCCTAGCTTGTGAGCTCCGAGAGGGCCGGGCCTGGATCCCTGGCACACTGTAGGTTCAGATCAATGCTGGATGCACAGGGTTTCCCAAATGTGGGCCACGTGACCCTACCCTGATCATTTTTACCACTTACAGAGACTTTCTGTGCTATTACTTACTTCAGATTTTGCTTTCAAGGAATTCATCTTGAACTCCATAGAAATAAATTATTTCTTTTTTTGGAAATAAATTTATTTGAGATGTTAAAAATGTCATCCCCTTTTAAAAAGTTCTGGCTAAAATTGTTGCCTGCCAAAGGCTCTAGCATTAGAAAAGTGTTAAGAGACACTTTTTAGTGCCGGACATACCGGCACTAAACTGTGATTTTCCTTCTAGAAGAGGAATTAGAAGGATTGAAAATTAAAAGGTAATGGAACATTCACTCTGTGGGCTACTGCTGTTTGATGTTGGGTGTCTGAGCCAATTTCCCAGATGAAGCCCACGCTTTTGGAACTGATGGTTGAAAGAAGAGATCCAGGAAGGAGAGGGAGCACCCCCAGGCACACAGGAACCACGGTGCAGAGCCCCGGGGAGCCGAGGGTAAGGCAGACGCTTCCCACACACCTGCAAAGAACACAGCCTTCTCCTCCTGCGGGGCCTCGTACACAGCATCGATCTTTTCCGGGAGCTCAGGCCAGAATGTGGCTACCAGCAGGGGCCCCATGGGCTTGTCCCGTGGCGTCACTGTCCGCCAAATGAACCTGGGGTGGGGGGCAGGGGACACAGGAAACCACATCTTCGGTCACTCTGCAGCTGTTCTCACGTATGCCTCCCCACGCCCACTCAAAAACTTCCCAGCGATGATGCCCTCAGAGGGGGAGGCAAGGTCAAAGGCACGCTGGAGAAGGACTGGAGAATGGGCAGAGCCCCCTCTGCAAAATGCCAGGGCTGAGAAGTCACATTTTTGCTCCCTGTCTTACTCCCTCCTCCAGGAAGCCTTCCCTAATTACCTCTGTCCATACCATATTATTTCTCCTCTGAGTCTTTTAACACTGAGTGCCTTGGAATAGTAGTTTGGTTGTTTTTTAAAACGTCTCTTACTAAATCAGAAGTCCACTGAGGCAGGGGCCGATAGTACTCAAAGTATTTCCTGAATTGAAATGGAATGGACGCGTGCACTTTGGCAAGGGTGAGAGCTATTATTATTTATGGAGTGCCTACTAAGTGCCAAGCACTTTGTGTGTCGTGTAAAATGCAACCTTCACAATACAACAAGATAATATGCACTCTTGGTGGTCTACCAGCATCTCTGATACATTTATTTCCCTATCATCCTTCCTCACACAACTCCTGTATTTATGATCCAGGCTTGCCCACCATTGGACCCCATCCCCATTCTGCTGAGCTTAAGCCACTGGTCTCCAAGTTTGATCCCCTGACCAGCAGCATGAGCATCGTCTGGGAACTGGTAAACACAACTTTGTTGGGTCCCACTCGAGACCTATGCACCAGACTCTCTGGGCTTGGGGCCCAGCAATCTGTTTTAACAAGGCTTCCAGATGATCCTAATGCATGCCAACGTTTGAGAACCACTGGTCTAAGCCTATCAAAGCTTAGCATTTCTTGGCAATTGGCATTGATTCAGCAGTTACTGTATGATTTATGTGGGCCCAAGGAGATTGAACAGACTTGTAATTCACAGTTGGGGAACCTCTCACTCTCTCCTGCTGGGTGTGGCCAAGGAAGCCTGCAGCCCCCATGGCCCCTGGCAGTCACTGTGTGACCATGAGGGACCCAGGCTTGAGAGGAAAACAATGCAGAGGATGGCAGTGGACAGAGACATCACTGAGTCACTGAGCCTCTTTCTGCCCCTGGAGACAACCCCACCTCTGGACTTTATACCACGTGAGAGCAGTTTCTCTCTGCTGTGTAAGTTGGTTTGAGCTGGGGATCCCCGTTACTTGCAGCCAAAACATCCAGCTGCAGGAAGGTATCACCATCCTTATTTGGCAAATGAAACTCAGAGAGATTAGTATTGCCAGGATTCAAACCCAGATCTGACTCCAAGGTTTGAGTTTAATTATCCTGTGGTATTACCCTTCTCATCCCCCCAGTGCCTACCACCCATTTTTGCACATGGTCAGTGCTTATTTACTGGTTAATTCAACGAACCCATCAAACACTCATCAACTTCCTTTTGAAATTACGCTGTGTCAGGCCAGGGAGGGCTGCAAACCCGGGCCTGGGCTCTGCACCCTTTCCTAGGTCCACATGTCTCAGCTCCGAATGTGGGTCAGGGCCTCCCGAGTGGGAAGTGCTCCAGGCTAAGGACAGTGCGGACAGTAGGGCCCGACGGTACCTGACTTCTCACTGCATTTTGAGTCTCCTCTCTCTCTCTGCATTCTGGCCATCTCCCTGTTGGCCAGAAGACTCTGCAAAAAAGCAGGGCATCTGCCCCCCAGCACCTAGCCCAGTGCCTGGACCAGAGGAGGTGCTTCATGAAAGTTCACGGAACATCTTCCAGCCCTATCAGGCTCCCTCCATCCCTCCCCCAAGCCAGGAACTCTCATATCTCTGTGACTCCGCTCCTGCAGGACCCCCTGACCCAAACACCCTCACAACCTGTCAGCTCATCACTCCCCCTGGGTCTGCTTCTCCTTTAAAGGCCCTGGACACTTGCGGGTGTCCAGGCAAGCACTTTCCAAATGCTTCTGCAATTCCATTCCTCTCATTCGGCTATGGACTGCTTTTAGCTCTCCCTGCCTCTGTTTCCCAGACTTGACTGCTGCTGTTCACACTTCAGTGTGCGTAAGACTCACAGGGGAATTTGTGAAAATGTGGATGCCTAGAGCCCACTCCCAGAGATTTCTGTCAAGAGGGCCTGGGGGTGGGCGCAGAACCCACACTCCTAACATTCACACCCTAGGGGGCTCTGGTGTAGGAGGCCCACGGACCTCTCTT
This sequence comes from Halichoerus grypus, assembly GCF_964656455.1. NCBI lineage: Eukaryota > Metazoa > Chordata > Mammalia > Carnivora > Phocidae > Halichoerus > Halichoerus grypus. The sequence goes on from NC_135726.1 coordinate 27,891,848, forward strand.
TGAGAATGCTACTCTAGGCATTAGGCGGCCCCTCTGCTCCCAGCACACCATCTCCCACCCCCAGCTCCTAAAGCAAAGGAGCTGGCACCGTAAATGCCGAATAACTGTTTGTTGACAATACTAGCTAGTGCGACTGAATACACTTACCCTGTGTCAGGCATTATTCTAAGCATCTAATCTTAACAGCATCAAATCCCTCCAACAGCCCCATGAAATAGGTGAGAATACTAGTTCCATTTTATAGATGAGGAAACTGAGGTTCAAAAGAGACACACAATTAATTTGCCTATAATCATACAACCAGTAAACAGCAGGTCCAGGATTCCAACCCAGGCAATCTGGCTCCAGAGCCCATTCCGTCAACTCCCACACCTTATGGATGGATGGATGGATGGATGGATGGATGACGGATGGATGATGACAGACTAATGGATAATAGATAAATGATGACGGATGGATAGATGGACAAATAGATGAGTGATGGATAGGTGTATGTATGTATGTACGTATGTACAGATGGCCGATGAACAGATCCTTTACGGCAGTCCTAAATACTGTGTGCCATTCTCTGGGCGGGCTAGGGCAGCTGGGGGAGTCTCCGCTCTTGGTTGATTGAGTAGGGGCCTTTATCTCTAGCATGAAGGATACCACCTCTCTCCTGTGGTTACCTGCTCCTCCTACAAAGAATGATTTGGCTATCTGGGGTCAAGGCCATTCCAGGAGAAAGCCTGTGGGAGCCTGGATCATTGTTTCCAATTCTTCTCTCCACCCTTATTTTAGAATCATACATCCACGTGTGTTTGCCATGTGACCTCACAGCACCACCCTCTACAGTAGGCGTTGGGCCTGGCCATGTGATTTGCTTCAGTCAATGGAATATTCTCAGACATGATGTGAGTGGAGGCTTTAAATGTGCTCGTGTGGTTTGATTTGGCCTCTTGTGCTTGTCATCCGCCATGAGCAGCTGCTAACCCCAAGAGAAGGAGTGACATGCAGAACATACCCGAACCAAAACCACAGCTTGAAGCCCAGACACCTAGCAGACCCACAGACGAGGAGAGAGCAAAAGAGACGCACGTTGCAGTAAGACGCTGACATCTGGAGGCTGTCTGACAGACAGGACAAACTGTCCCCACAGGCCATTCTGTGAAGCCCCCAGCGGGCTCTCTGACCAAGGACTGGGGGCACAAGAATCACAGGGAATGGGCAGAGGACAAGGACGAGAAGCGAGCTCCCGCACTCACCGGTCCTTGAAGAAGAAGATTTCCCCACGGATCTGAGAGATGCCGTCAAAGACAATGTCCTGCTTGCAGATCTCAGGAGTGACGGGTCCCAGAGTTGGGGTGGGGCCGGTGCCCGTGCCAGCGTCGGGGGAGGCCCCTGCAGGAGGAGGACGCGACCTCAGACTCTCCCCAGCTCCAGGGGCTCTCCCCACCAGGCTGAGCCCCGGGGCTGCCCACCCAGCCTGTGAAGGGTCCGAAGAAATAGTATTCTGGGCTTGGAGTGAGTGCGGGGACGACACAGAGATGACGCTTGGACGTTGGGGGGAGGACAATAAAGAGAAACCAGAATCCCAAGCACCTGGTACTTGACAAATGCTCTTTGCTGACGTCACCTGAACCGCTCCTCACCACATCCCTGGCAGGAGGCACTGTTATTACTTCCATTTTACAGATGAGGAAACTGGGGCCCACAGAGGTTGAGTGACTCGCCCAACCATTCAAACGCAAAGCTCAGGTTCTTAAGCCCGCAGGAGAGTCACGGCCGGCAGCGGCCACCTGTGTCCAGCACCGGGGGTGTGACCCTTTCTCAAGGATTCATCCCTTTGCCCCTCATGGCAACCGGCCACAGTTTAGAGAGGAGGAAGCCGAGTCCAGGGAGGTAAAGACCTGCTTCATCTCTTGCTGCTGGTGAGTGGTAAACATACTCGAACCCGGCATCTCTCCCTTGATCTAGTGTTCTTTCCCAAATCCGTGTGTCCCCAGCCCTATCACCCACCACCATTTCCACTACTGTGACTTGGTCCAGGACCATTTCATAGTGACTTTTTTTTAAATGGGCCCACTCTAGCCTCATTGTAGGCGTTAATAAATAAAACACCAGTTTCAAGCTCCGGTTGAATTGTGCCCATTACACATTAAAATAAAAGAATCAGGGGCGCCTGGGTGGCTCAGTTGGTTAAGCATCTGCCTTCAGCTCAGGGCATGATCCCAGGGTCCTGGGATCGAGTCCCGCCATCAGACTCCCTGCTCAGTGGAGAACCTGCTTCCCCCTTTCCTTCAGGCTCATACTCTCTCTTGCTATCTCTGTCTCTCTCTCTCTCCAAGAAATAAATAAAATCCTAAAAAGAAAAGGAAAGAATCGGTATAAAACTACACACTTTCACTCCCCGTATCATCAGGGTCTTTCCATATGCTGGGCAATTCTGCCCTGTGTTTGGCTCATTGTCCTGGATTCTAAACCTAACTTGGTGGCTGAAACCTCGTGACCCTGGGCCAGAAGGGTCACCTTCCTTGGGCCTCAGTTGACTCACCTAGAAAATGGGGAGTCAGTTTCTCCCCTGCCGACCTCACGCAGTGGCTCTGGGGAGCCGAGAGGGGCATGAACGCTGGTGTTATTTGGAAAGGAAAAGGACCATCCAAAGCAAAGGGACTAATGCTTGCAGGGCTGCTCTGTTATCCCCAGACCAGATCAACGCTCCTGCCTCCTGCCTCCTGCCTCCTGCCTTTGTCTCCTACAGTCCTGGAGAAATGGGACCTTGCCAGTTCCCAAGCCCTGGGCCTCCATCCCAGACTGCATGACCTCCCCAGACCCCCATCCAGATGCCCCCCCATGCTGAAGGTTACCGTAGAGCTCTTGAATGCCCTTGACGTCATCGTGGGACAGGCGGAAGTTCTTGGTGTAGGTGTAAATGGGAGCCATCAAGGCTCCAGGGTCTTCAGAGTGCTCCAGCCCCATGGCGTGGCCAAACTCATGGGCTGCCACCAGGAACAAGCTGTACCCTGAGGGCCGCAGGAGGGGAGGGGGGCAGAGAGACAGGGAGAGAGGTGAGAGAGCAGCGAGGCTCTGGCCCCAGCGATGGGGACTTTGAGGATAGCACCACGGGGAGGCTAAGAGCCGCGCAGATGGCTCGTATTGATTCTCCCTTCTCCTGAGAAATCAGGGACCGAGAGACTATGCCCATTGCTTTCAAGTAGGGTCAGCCAAAGTCCCTCTGTCCCTTTCCAGGGTGGAATTCATGGGAGCTATAAAAGACAGCCAGGAGCAGCGACAAATCCTCTACTTCAAGTCCCATTTGTTAAAAATCCTGTTTTCTGGCTCTTTGTGTTTCTCTACAAAGAGTAGGGGCAAATCCTGCACTTCAGGGTCTCCAAAGAGGTAAGAGAGTGGGTCCACCATTTCTTCCCCAGGAAGCAGTAAAAACCACTCTCCCTCGGAGTGGTTGCCCAGGCTCAGCCCAGAGGGCAAACCCCACTGCATACCCTATCGTAGGATGAATTGCGTCTCCCCAAAAGATAAGTTGAGTTCCTAACCCCGAGCACCTGTGAATGTGACCTTTTTGGAAATAGCATTTCTGCAGATAAATTAAGTTAAAACGAGGTCATACTGGGGTAGGGTGGGCCCTTAATCCAATGTGACCTGTATCATTCTAAGAAGAGAAAATACATAGAAGGGCATGTAACGAGAGAGGCAGACACCGGAACAATGCAGACTTCCGAGGGAATGTGGTCCTGCCAATGCCTTGACTTTTAGACTTGTAGCCTCTGAAATGCACGAGAATAAATTTCTGTTGTTTTAAGACACCCAGTTTGCGGCACTTGGTTATGACAGCCCTGGGAAACCAATAGACACCACCAGTAGGCCACACCAGCTGTGGAGTCTCAAGCCACTCCAGCAGAGGGAGAATCCCACTTTTAAGTAGACGCTGGGGCAGAGCAGGTAACATCAGACTATGTCCTAGCATGGTGTTTGGCGGGGGTTAAGAAAAACTCTTTTGGCCGGCCTCTGTAGGATAGATAGCATGATCCTAACTCCACCTCATTGTGAGTAAAAAAGAAGAAAGGTCACAGAAAAAGAGGCTGATCTAATTCTGGCCAGCCCTGGACCATCCTCTTACCTGGCCATCGGGGCCCTCAGGGAGCTTTGAGCCCAGTGCCACGGGGCCCTGCAGACTAGAGTGGGCATAGTGCCCCCCGGCAGCCTGCTCACTGCACTGACCATGTGGTAAGGTCGTGGCCTATCTCCTGGTCACTCTCTTCCCCAGCCTGTGTGCCCTGGAGGGCAGAGAGCCGTCTCAGGTGGCCCGGTCCTCAGCACTCAGCACTGTCACAGACCCCCTCATTCACAACTTGGCAAAGGGTGTTGAAGGGGCAAGGAGGGCTCTGGGGGCTCTCTCATGATGCGTGGAGGGTGGCGTTGGAGGATGAGGCTACTTCCGTTTTCCTCCTTTCTCCTGCCCACCCAGCTCCTTAAAGGCAGCTCTCCATTAGAACGGGAATGCCTTGTAGGGGAATCATTCTCTGACATAGGGTACCCTGTGCCCAGCACTGAATGTTTGGGGTAGTAAGAACCCCACCTGGAGGGGCGGTCAAGGTCAGGAGCTTTGGATGGGCAGGACCTCCGCCAACACAGGGTCTCTACCAACATGGGGATGTCTGGGGGGTGGTGTCTATACCAGAGGTGGGTGGGAGGGCCCAGGAATGTTTCCGGGGCAGGGGCAGGGCGGCGTCTGGTGTTTCTGCCCGACGGTCAGAGCTGTGTACCTTGGTCGGGGCAGAAGCCCCATTTGCGGTCATCGTCATAGTTGGCTGTGGTCGCGCACCACATCTTCCCATCGCTGCGGCCCGCGCTGGTACAGCTCTCATGCTTGTTGCCCAAGAAGGTGAAGGGGAAGACACAGGGGGCCCCCTCCGAGTTCCCGCCAACAGTGGACATGGCTGTGGAGCGAGGGACATGGGTCAGGGGGCAGGAAGGCATCTGAGGCCACCGCCAGGGAACGACACGATGAGGACGTTAACGAACCATGCTCACTGAGCACTTGCTCAGCCCTGGGCCCTGGAGCAAGCACTTTATATACGTCTCTACAACCCTGTGCAGTAGGGACCATGGGATGGGCAACGGGAGCTCGGAGAAATTAAGAAACTAGCCTGAGCAGCTACTGCTAGAAGCGTCAGGGCTATGATTCAAACCCACGCAGATTCCAGAACTTTACTCAGCCTCCCATGGATGGGGCCAGAGGGACCAGAGGTAGTTCCAACGCTTCTTAGACCTTAGAGGTCCTTAGACCTCAGCCCTGGGCCCTGGAGCAAGCACTTTATACACGTCTCTACAACCCTGTGCAGTAGGGACCATGCGATGGGCAACAGGAGCTCGGAGAAATTAAGGACCTTAGACCGTGAACTTCCTCATGCTGGGTCCTGTGGAGGACCCACCTGGGTCTCCTGCAGAAAGCAGGTGCTCGGTAAAGAGCTGCTGGAGGAAGTAGAAGGAAGCAAGGAAGGGAGGGAGGAAGAAAGGAAGCCGGGAATCCTTACTGCAAAACAGAAACCGCAGGCTAGAGATACCGAGGAGAGCAAAGAAAGGCAGGGAAGAGAAACTTCAAGGTGAGACGGAGAGAGAGAGAGGGAAATGATTACCAGGGAAGCCGAGGGAACGTGGACCATTCAGACAGGGTCCTGAGCTGGCCGGACATTAGGCATCCCCAATTTGGCTCAACGGGCTATTGGTGCCCACGCACCATCTGTCCCGATGTGGGTGCCCATGCTGTCCCAGCCGCTCAGCACCCTGGCCAGCAGCCCAGTCCTGGGGAAAGGAGGTGGGGAGGGGTCTCTGGGAGGTTTTCTCTCACAGGGCAGGCTGCCGGCCCTGGGGAGGCAGGGGGAGGTGGTGACACCCACCGGTCTCGGGGCAGAAGCCATACTTCTTGTCGCGGTCATAGTCCTCGGTGGTGCCGCACCAGCGGTAGCCGTCCGTGCGGCCCTCGGTGGTGCAGCTGTCGTAGGAGGTGCCCTGGAATCGGAACGGGAACTTGCAGGGCTGTCCGTCAGCGTTGCCACCCATGGTGAACAGGGCTGGGGGGGGGCGGGGGAGAGAGGGGAGGGGTGCGAGTGTGAGAGGCCACCCGCCTGCCTGGCTGAGGATCGGCTGGGCACTTGCCGGGGGCACAGCGCTGGCGGCCAGGTCACACCAGTGAGGTTGTGATGTCATGAAAATATTCAAAACCCGTCTCTAGTGGTTGGTGAATTGATGTTTCTCCGGGCTCCTGGAGAGCATTCCTGCCTCCCTGGCCAGCTCGATCCCTCCCCCTGGGACCTTAGGGACGCCTCCTTCAATCCACCCCAATGCCCTCCTCCCAACAATGAAATGGTTAACACCTGGCACACAGCACGGGGTTCTCCAGAGCCCGGCCCACACCCCAAGGTCACTGTCCACGCTGCCTGGCCATGCCCAAGCCATGCAGACTGGGGTTGGCAGGACCACAAGGGTCTTTCCATTGGAGAGATAGGAAAACAGTTCTCAGAAGGCTGGTTCTGGAACTGCTCCTGGTCATCTCTTTCTTGCTCACAGTCTTTGCCACACACACACACACACACACACACACACACAAAGCTTCACCTCCCTTTCAACCCCAGGGGCTTTCCTGGATGGCCCGCTGTGGTCCTTGCAGGAGACAGAGGAGGAGAAGAGGAGGAGAACGGAAGGGAGGCGGTGTCTTCAGAAACCTTTTAACACACACTCTGAGCTCCCTCTCTGACCTCCCCAAGACAGGCTATGACTGGAGAATTGGGAAAGAGTGGGGTTCAGAGTCAGGGCTTGCGTGTCTTGGGTTCTCCCCCCACTCCCCCATGCCTTCATCCACCCCAAAACTACAAAATGGTGTGTCTCTGGAATTGCCAACTAGCAAAACCACAAATGCGTAACAAGGACCATCTGTGCACAAAGGTGCCAGAGGTGACCTCATCAGCCCCCGTTAACTCCACCATGACCAAAATGAGGGCCAAGGATCACAGGATCAGGGCCCCATATCCTCCTACTCCCCTCTCCCCAACCAAGAGACCTTTCCCCCACAGTGCCAGGAACAATGAGCCAAAACTGAAGCCAGATGCCTTGGCGGCCTCAGAGAAGGAAAGGCAAAGCGGTAACCTCCACGGAGGCAAGCCTCTGCCTCTGGCCTCCCAACAGCTGCATGTCTACCACCCGGGAAGCTCCCATCTCCTTTCAGATCCTGCCCCCAACAAGGATAAAGAGAAGAGGATGCTGACTCAGCATCAGGAGGGGCTGAGTAACCAGGACATCTATCCCAAGACCCAAACACGTGCGTGTTGTACGTACTTGCATCTGGCTAAAGACCAAGTAAATGGCTAATGGCCAACGCAGGGAAAAACCAAACTTATGAATTACAGCTGTTTCCACTTCTATGATCAAGGCATTCTGTTCTAATCACAGGGACTGACACATGGCAAGGCTAACTCTGCTTGAATCCCTGCTGGGAAAAGCAAGATACATAAAATACTTTTGTTTAAAAGTTTCTGACTTATTAATGGTCAATGGCTTGAACTCTTACTTAATATGAAGTACTGTGCGAACTTTGGTATTAAAAGCGTAAACAGGAACACGATTAACTAGCTCTTTGTTCCTTCCCTTCTGTTAAGATGGCTGGTGCTCAGTGTCCGGTTGGGTCAGAGAGATTCACAAACGTGTAAAATTACAGCCAAAAGACGGAGGCATCTATAGATCAAAGAGTCTTTACGGAATGGAAAAGAAACAAGTATTTACAAAATTAATTTTTGGATTTTCTCCCATTTCCCCCTAGTTTTCTGGGCTTTTGACCTCTAGGAACATCCAATCTAACGATGTGACCAGTATGAAGATGTACACATTATCTTTTTATGATTTCTGGTTATGAGGTGTGTCTCATTGTAAAGGATATGTTAAAAAAGGATCGAGTGTGTATGTCAGTACCCTTACCCCTTCAAAAAACTTCTTCCTCTATATGGTTTCAAAATATCTGAAAATGTTATGTCCTAAGCATTGGCAAAAACACATACAAAAATACTGAGTCAGGCCTAATGCCTTTGCCAAGACACAGAGATGCAGACAAAAACAAAGACAAAGACCCAGAGAGGCAGATATGGATCAGCCCCCACACCCAGATGTGTGCTTGTGTCACTCACACACACACACACACACACACACACACACACACACACTGGAAGAATCAGCATCAGAACTAGGAACAATGGCTGACATTCCCAGGGCCGTTGTCCCCAAGCCAGATTGGGTACCAGCCTCAGTGTCTGAGTCTTGCCTCCCAATCCTTCTGTGGGGCTTCTGATCCATCCCCCCACCTCTCCTCATGTCCTTGAGGCCCCCATCCTGGCCTGGGGGGTAGAGAGTGGTTCTAGAGAGAACCAGCGGGCATTTTAGTAGTTCTAAGTTCATTCTAATGCACATTAGAAAAAAAATAATTCACACATCAAACCTGTGATTTCACAAATATTATTGCTAATGGCAAAACCAACCAACCAACCAACCGATTTAATGAAAGTATCATGTAAATAACTGTGCGGGTGAGAAGGATGCAGCCATGACCGTGGCTCACGTGAGGATGGCGGGGGTGATGCTGGCTGACGGCAGGGTCAGGCCTGCGGAGGAGTGGGGAGGGTGGGGGAGAGCGGGGGGCTGCCTGGGGAGGTGGAGGCTGAGGAGGAAAGCCTGGGGCCGGGCGGCTGCTCACCTTCGTGGGGGCAGAAGCCGTACTTGCCGTCCTTTTCGAAGTTGTAGGTGGTGGAGCACCAGAGGAAGCCGTCGGAGCGGCCGGTATCCGTGCAGCTGGTATATTCCCGGCCGCTGAACAGAAAGGGGAATTTGCAGTACTCCCCGTCGGCGTTCCCGTACTTCACGCGGACCACTGAGGGCAACACAGGGTGGACAATCAGCCTCTCTGGGTGCTTCTTTGGAGACCAGGATTCTGACTCAGCCGGGTTATATGACCTCCCTCCTGCTGCCGGCTCTCTGGTCCCATCAGAGCAGAGGGAGGGGCCCGAGGTGGCCAGGAAAGCCATGGTTCTGTGGCCAAGGGACAGCGAGGCATGTGGAGGACCAGAGAGGAGACCCGGCCATGACCCGGATGTTCACTCTCTTACCTTGCCCTTCTCCCAGGGTCCATAGCTCATCGTCGTCAAAGTGCGAGTCTCCCCCAACGCCAGGGCCCGGGGCAAAGGCATGAGCCAGGAGCCCATCCTTGCCATCGAAAGGGTATCCGTCTCCATGCTCTGCAACACACAGAGTCTCGGCTTCCAGCTGTCCCAGCTGGACCCCGAAACCCAGCCACACCCCCATGCCTGGGCCCTTAGCTGCCCTGACATCCGTCCCCTTCCCTGTCCTGGTGCGGTTATCCAGCCCTGGGAACACAGCATCTCAGTAGAGTTCCTGACTTGATTGTTACCATCCTATGGTCTACACTCCCCCCTCAAGTCTATACGGCCCCCAGTATCTCTACCGCTGACCTTCACTGTCTACACGAGTGCCGGTGACATCATACCTACCCACAGACTAACGTGCCACCCCCATGTCCTCACCGCTCTCTCACTGTTCCTCGTCTATACCGTGGTCTGTATCACCTACCCCACATCCGCACTGCCAATTTAGCCCTATCGCTTACCCTCAAGTCATACCATCGCCAATAACCACAACATTAATCCTCATGTCTACTTTTCCACCCAGTGCATACCACCCACCGAGTGTCAACACCTTTGCCCATGCCATTTACCCACATCACAATACCACTCACAATGTCCACACCACCCACCTTCACGTCTACACTGCCGCCAGTGTTCACAAGACCAACCCACATGGCGTCCTTGATCCTGGTTCTACTCCACTTCCTCTGGAGTCTACATTGCTCCACTGTTTCTGACCCACTCTCACATCTGGAATTCCTCAGTGTCCACCACCAAAAGAACTTTCTGTGATGATGGGGATAGTCTTTGTGCCGTTCAATTCAAGAGACACTAATCTCACATGGCCACTGAGCAGCTGAAGTGTCGCTAGTGTGATGGAGAAACTGAATTTTCAGTTTAATTTAATTTTAACTAATTTAAATGTGAATGGACCTATGTATCTAATGGCTACCGTGCTGGGTGGTGCAGACAGACCACCTGCTTTCGGGATTATACCGCCTCCAGGGTATACCCACTGTCACCTTACCTGGCCCCACATCAATGTGGCTGCCCAGGGTCTACATCTTCTACTGTCCTGTCTAAGCTCTGCTCAAGACCCCGGGCCCCTCTAATGGCCAGACCGCCCCCTTGTCTTTGCACTGGCTCCCTGCTGACCCCTCTTCTGCCTACCCCAGCGGCCAAAGTTGATCATGATGTCAGCCTCTCCATCGTGGATACGAGAAAACCGTAGCGGAGTTACATCACTCCAGACTTGGAAGGCACGAGCAAAGGCACCATCCACCGTCTCGGGGTCCAGATCAGGCGTGTAGCCAATGATCCTGCAGGGGGTAGAAATGCATGTGAGGGTGTCTGTGTGCACAAAGGAATGGGAGTATGCCTACGCACACAAGCATGCATGTGCATGCCCAGGTGTGTGTGCAACTGTGTGACCATGCGTGAATGTGTGTGAATGTGCGTGCACGTGTGCAGTTTGCGAGTGTGCGCCTGAGCACGTAAGGAGCACACAGGTTTCTGTGTGCATGTATGAGTGTGTATGCACGGGCAGGTGTGTGTGTGTGTGTGTGTGTGTGTGTGGAGCAGAGCTTACTGGGAGAACAGCCCACCCAGAATGCCTTGAGCTTCCGTGGAGTCCTAGACCAGCCCACATCTCCATGCCCTGGCTCGAGTCTCCTTTCTCACCTCTGGCTGGTGGGCGGGGAGGCATGAATAGTGAGGGCATTAAGGGCTACGGGGCAAAGACCTCACCCTTGGAATCCAGCATGAGCCATGCAGAGGAGAGCTCTCAGCCCAGTTAACAACCAATAATAACAACCCTCTGATAGAATATAAAACTCAATTAGCAGCCAATCATCAAATCCCTCCACCCACCCCAGTGAGCCCATCTAAGAACAATAGTGACTCGCATTCCTTACGCTCTCACTGTGTGCTGGACTCTGACATATATCGTGACCCATTATATATGTGACCAAGCTTAGTTCCCAATGAACCTTCGAGGAAGGTCATGTTTTAGCCCCATTCTGTAGACTGGAAAGTCAAGGCTGAACGCACTGGAACCTAACTAGCCCACTGCCCCAAGGCTAGGAAATGTGAGATTCAAGCTCCGGTCTGACTCCAGTTCCTAAGAAAACTTTGTAGGCAAACTCCTTGAGATGCCAGGCCCTCACCAGATACTCCCCGGGTCCCGGAGAAGGGAGAAGGCAAGGCCCAAGGAGACCCAGTGTCCCAAAGCCCCGGGGCCCTGCCTCCGGCTGCCCTGGCTTGGCACCTGTATGTGATCTGGTTCTTGTCCCACTTGGGCTTGCGGGGGAAGAAGTTATAGTTGGCCACGTCGGGGTTGCCGCAGCGTGGCTTCCGCATGGTCTCGATGGTGCTCTGGTCGAGTTCCCCCGTCTGGGGCAGCCCGAAGAACTTCTGCATCTTCTTCAGGGTGTCCTTCAGCACAAACAGGTTGCAACTCTCCTTGGGGCAGCCGTAGAAGGTGTTCAGATATTGCTGGAAGAAATGGAACACCCCGAGGCCAGCAGCCATGTGAGGATGGCATCCTGCTGACCCAAGGAGTCAGGGGCCCAACGGTCCTGGGTAGCATCCCGGGTTCCCAAACCAGCTCTGTCGCCCACTAGCTGAGTGACATAAAAGCTGTAACGCATGGCTTGGGGCACGCATTGGGTGCTTACTATATGCCCCATATAGCAATTCTAGAATGCAGTTACTCTTACTCTCTCCCTCAAACAGAGAAAGAAATTAAAGCCCAGAGAGGTTAAGAAACTTGCCTATGATCCCACAGCTCACAAATGGCTGAGGTGGATTTGGACCCAAGCCTTCTGGCTCCAGAGCCCATTCTCGGAACTACTAATTCTCTGCCACTCTTCTTTACCTCCGCCAACTCTTTTAATTCACCCGACTGCTGATGACAGCGGGATTGGTTTTCTCACTTTCCTTATAAAGAGATTCAAGGCTTATGTGCCTGGACTCCAGCGGCAGACAGACCTGGGTTCAAATCCCGAAGCTGTCATTTCTAAAAAGAAAATCGACCTGTCCTCTGTGCTCACTGAGGCCTAAACCAAACAGGCCTCTATGGAGTTTCAGGGACCAACCGGCTCATTTATCTGTTCAACAAATATTTTTTTGACTCCTACCGTGTGCCAAGCCCTGTGACAGTAATGGGGAGAAACTGGTGAACACGGCAAATGTTTCTAGTCTCCAGGGTTCAAATCCCAGTGCAGGGAGGCGGATGGACCACAGTCCGTGGAAAATTGGATGTGTGATTTGTGCTTTGTCGGAATGGTGAAAAGAACCCGGAGACCTTATTATAGGGGCCCTAACCCTGTTTGGGGGGTAGTTAGAGAAGGGGAATAGAGGATATAATAATAGTGACAATGAGAGTAATAACAAAGGTTATCTCTTGTTGAGTGTTTACCATGCCCCAGGTACCCTTCAAGGTGTCCAGGATTACCTCCCCCTTAACCCCGAGCCCCCACTATCATGCTGTTTGCAGAAGCAGCTGAGATTGAGAAGTGAAGCCATTTCGCCAAGGAGGCCAGTTGCTCGTGACTCCCTGATGTGAAGCCAGGCAATCTAAGTCCAGAGGCATCTCCTCAAGCCTCCTCCCGCATGGCCTCTGGGCAACACCGACACTGTAGGAGGCGTGGGGACCCACGAAGCTTTGTCAGGGCTCCAAAGCTCACCCCCAACCAACAGCCACCTCATCAGGCAGGCCAGCTCCAGACCCCTGGAATGAATAGCCCCCTAAAAATGTAAGGTCTCCCCACCCGTTTACCCAGCAGGGACAGAGGTCTATATGCAGGGAAAAGGAGTGGTGGCATCACATCCTGAGAAGGGGTTCCTAGGGTGACCACAGGGTACAAAAGTCCTGTCCTGGGCCGGTTGGGGACCAGGATGAAGGAGAATAGGAGATTTCTGGGGTGGTTGAAGGAGTAAGGAAGCAGATGTCTTGCAGGCTGGAAGGCACATCTGGAGGGGTCCCCGCCCCCGAGGCGCTCGCAGGGTGAGAGGAAGTGCCCCTCTGATGCCCCCAGCCCCCTTATGTAACACTGCGGTCGGTCAGGGGGGAGCTCCTCCAGCCAGCGGCGCGCGCTGGCAAAACAACCTCCGAACCACAGTCCCGCCAGGAGTGAGGGCTGGCTGGCGGCGCTCCGACCCGCGCCCCCGCGCCCGGGGCTCCGTCCGCCCCCGCCCCACGCGCCACGGCCCCCGTGCGCCTGCCCCTCCCTGCGCCTGGCCAGCCAGTTCTCTCCTCCCGTTCTCCAACCCCTCTGGAGAAGTTCGAGGAAACTTTCCGAGGTGCAACCCCTGACCCTCCTGGCCAACTGGTCCACTGAGCCAGCCGAAAAAGATGCGCTCTCTGCTTCCCTCCTGCCCTCCACAACTTGCCAAAAGATCCCTCCAGGGCCTCTCTCCAGATGTATGCCAAAGGTTCCTTGACTTTGGCCAAGCTCTGCTTTGCCCTGAGTTCCTAGCCACACGTGTGCCAAAGGACCCTCTTCCCAAAGTCTCACAGGGGTTCAAAAGATCCTCCATTTCCAAAAGAGACCCCTTTCAGGCCTTTGGCCAAAGGCCTACGAAGACGCTTGCCAAGGGCCGGTTAGCCAATCCCCCAGATGTGTCCAAAAGTTGTTTACAAAGCGGCCCCCTTGCCAGATCCCCCGGATACTAGACAATGCGGCCGTTATTTACAAAAGAGGTCCCTTCCAGCTGTTTGCCAAAGCATCCCCTGCCCTACCACCACCGGCTTCTCGCCCACCCTGCGGGTCCGAAAGTTGCCAGGTTGTTTATCAAAAGCCTTCTCCCATTACTAAGGCTGCCCTACGGTTTGCAAAAGAGATCCCTCCCTCAGCTAACCAAAGCCCCCCCCCCCCCCACCAAGCCCTTTCCTGAAGCTCCTCCCCAGGCCGCGTGCCCACCTCGGGGGTGGCTGTTCGGGAGCTAACCAAAGACCCCCCCCCCCCCCGCCCCCAGCCATCCTCCGAAGTTTCTCCGAACTTGACTCCCAGAGGCGGGCGCTGCAACTCACCACAGCCAGCTCTTTGTCCGTTTTGGGGGCGACATCTCCAGGGAACTTGATGATGGGCGACGGCGCGGCGGCGGCGCGGCCCAACAGGCAGCCCAGGACGCAGAGCGCCCGCAGCGGGCCGGAGAGCGCGCCCCGGGCCCCTCGCGCCTCGGTCATTGCGCTCCCGGGCCCCGCGCGTCGCCCGGGGGATCGCTGGCTCGGTGCGTGTGGCCGCGTCGCCGTCTGGCTGGCGCCTGCTCCGCCGCGCGGCGCTGCGCTCCGAGGGGGCCGCTCGACTCGGTGGCCTGGGCTTGGCCCGGCTCAGCGGCGCATGGTCCGGCCCCCGCGCCCCAGCCCGCGCCGCCGCCGCGCGTTCCCGCCCGTCCTGGCAGCCCCTTTGTATGTTTCAGGCCCCAGATGCGCAGCCTCCAGCCACCGCCGGAGGAAGTCTGGGTGCAGCGGAAACAAGGGAGGGGGCAGCCGCCAGATGTGGCCTGCTGGGCTGGGAGGGCGCGGGCTGCGCAGGGAGGGGGGCGCGCTCAGGCCCGCCCCGCGCCGCCCCACCCCCACCCGCCCTGCGCCCTCCCTCTCTTCTCTCCTCTCCCCGCCTGTGAGCCCCGCCGCCCGCCGCTCCTGGCCTCCGCGTGCCCCGGCCCGTGCGCGACCTCGCCACCCCTGCCTCCCGGCCGGGCGCCCAGCCTCAGGGCCCCCTGCGGGGAAGCAGCCCGCGCGACGCCTCTAGACTCTCCACGTCCTGAGGTTGGGGAGCCGCGGTTCTCGGAGGGACGCCTGTGGTGGGGGCGAGGGCAGGACGGCCTGCAGGTCCAAGATGGGGAGGCCGACTCAGAAACAGATGATCCGCGGCGCTGATTGTCAGAGGAAGAGATTTTAGAACTTTGGCGATGAGGACAGAGAGCAGGGAGAGAGATGGACAGAAAAGGAAAGAGACAGAGAGATGGAAACAGGGAAAGTGGAGGGTAGCTCCCTTCCCATCCCTCCTCTCCTTCCTTCCCTATTTCATTCCTTCCTTTCTTCCTCCTGCAAAAAGCATTTGCTTGGCCTCAGGCATGATGCTGGGTACACTTGGAAACACAGCAGTTATGGTCCCTGTCCTTGACGCATGTCCCCTCCCTCTCTCAGGAAAAAGAATTAAGTGCTAAGGGGAAACTCCAGCAGCCCGTGGGAACATCTGTCCTCAGCCCCTAAACTAGTATAGATGGTCAGGGAAGGCTTCCTGGAAGAAGAGACGTGTGACTTCTGAGCTACTACCTACAGAGAGACATGGGAGTGTTGGGTGGGGGTCGGGGTGGGGGGGACGTTTCAAAAACAGTCGGGGAACCCCACGTGCAAAGGTCCAGAGAGGGAAGACACAGCAAGATGCCCTGGAGAAGGAAGTTCCCTCTATCTAAAAAGGGTAGGGGGAGGGCAGGGTAAAGAGATGGCACTGGGGTCAGCAGGGACCAGTTTGAGGAACAAAGTCACAGGCTGCAAGGGTCAGGAACCATCTGCCAGTGAGAGCCTTCTGGGGTCATGGTGACGAGCCTGGACTTTCTCTTGAGAACCGGAAAAGCCTCCGAAGCTTGGGTCTCAGTGGGCTTCAGACATGCCCAGGCTTGCCTGGCGGCCGTGTGCTGCGGGTCTGCCAGCTCTCAGTCTGAAAGGAGGCCCTCGGGAGGGACTTACCCCCCAGGAGGGAGCCGGACCCATCAGCCTGACCCCCGGGAGAAGCCCTGGCTATTTGAGGGAGGGTGAGTCTGAGGTCAGTGGGGGAGGGGGATTGTTCCTGGCTCTGCCCCCATTTGACACATGTCCATGTCCTGTGGATAGCCAGAGAGGCAAGCTGCAGAGTGGAGAGCTGGGGAGATGGAAAAAGTTGTCTCACTAAAGCCGGCTTGCAAACTCGTGGCCTGTGGGCTGAATCCAGCCTGAACAGCATTTTGAAACTTGGGCAACTTCATGTAGAAATCTGACTTTCTGGCTTTCTTTTAAAAAATGCCCCAAGATCTGGCAATCCTGGGTGCCAATTTTCACATGGTAGCCAGTAGCCTGAGCTAAATGGCAGCTGCCCCGTTTAGATGAGGTGTGGGCTCTGGTTTGCCCCAGTCCCCACTGTTCTCTGTTGCCTCACGTGTGACTCCTCTGGCTCATTTACATCGCTGGCCCCATTCAGGGTTTCACCGTTTCCCATGAGGCTTTGTAAGACACGGGGGCCTAAACAACATAGCTTTGGGGCTCCTCTGCAGAGAGCAGCTTTGATTGTGCCTCTTTAAAAAAAAAACCAAAACGATTTTATTTATTTATTTATTTATTTGAGCAAGAGAAGGAGCACAAGCGGGGGGAGTGGGAGAGGGAGAAGCAGGCTTCCCGCTGAGCAGGGAGCCCGATGCGGGGCTCGATCCCAGGACCCTGGGATCGTGACCTGAGCCGAGGCAGACGCTTAACAGACTGAGCCCCCCAGGCGCCCTGACTGTGCCCCTTGACCACCTGTGTGGCTTTGGCATTCCAAGGGCATTGGGGTCCAGTGTAGGTGACTGGTGCCCACTTAGAGAAGGCATCAGCTGCAGAAATGAGGGAGGAGTGGCAGTGACCCGCAGTGACTGGGGCCCAAGGCGAGCACAGGCTGCGTCTGGTGGTAATGGACTTGTTGGTGACCCCATGAGCTCCCTGTGGACCCCTTTCGCCGTGCTAATCCTGGTAGCCCCATGTTGGTGTGGTGGAACCATGAAACGAAAGCAACCAGGCAAACTTTTGCATAATAGCTGCCAAGGTTTGGAGCTACGTTTGGGACTGCAGCATCTTTTAGCCAATCCTAATACAGGTAGTGTAAAGGGGCTGTATGGTGGGGAGAACTGTGCCCTCCCCCCAAAGGATATGTTCAAATCCTAACCTCCAGGACCTCCAGGCCCTCCGTTGGAAATCCAGTTGACCCATGAACAGCATGACCCTGCTTGAACCGTGTGGGTCCACTTATGTGCAGATTTTTTTCCCTCATAAATACAGTGCAGGACTATAAATGTATTTTCTCTTCTTTATGGTTTTCTTAGTAACATTTTCTTTTCTCTAGCTTCTTTTATTGTAAGACTATAGCACATAGTATATACATATAACATCAAAAGAGCGTTCATTTGCTGGTCATATTATCAATAAGCCTTCGGGTCAACAATAGGCGATTAGTGGTTGAGTTTGGCGGGGCGGGGGGGGGGAGTCCAAAGGGATACTTGGGGTTTTGACTGCACGCGAGGTCAGTGCCCCTGCCCGACCCCTGTTCAAGGGTCAGCTGTGGTCTTTGCAGATATAATCAAGTTAAGAGATTAGAATGACTCAGTCGCATGACTAGGAATGCCAAGAATCGTTAGGAGCCGCCAGAAACTGCAAGAGGCAAGGCAGGATTCTTTCTGGAGCCTACAGAGGAAGCATGGCCCTTGTCAACACCTTGATTTTGGACTTCAAGCCTCTAGAACTGTGCAAGAATAAATTTTGGATGCCTTAAAACAGGAGCCCTAGAAAATTAAGACAGGCTGTAATTAGGATGCACCAGGGTATGGGATAAATGTCTATCAGTCATTCATTCATTTGGGAAAACCTTCCAGAGCGTGGTTCCAGGTGCTGGAATATAGCGGCGTCAAGATGCACAGCCCTAGAGGAACAGACGCAAGACCTTCTCTGGGCCCAGGAAATCCAGGTCCCTTTGAGTGTTCTGCCAGGACCCCAACCCCAGACCCAGACCTGTGGATTCCAGGCCCGGAGGCTCAGACGTCTTGGCTACTCTCTGCTTAAAACCCTTTGCCGACTAAAACCCACTCTTAGGAAAAACCCCACTCCCTTGCCACGGCAGAATTCTCTCTGACGTGCCATGGCCTCTCCACTGCAGCCAGGGACCCAGGAGGGGACAGATGGCACTCCTGGAGGAGGGTAATTCTAGGAAAGCTTATTGACAAAGGGATTAAATCCAAAGCCTGTGGGCAGGGTGCTGGGGAAGCAAGTCTGTGGTACAGGAACCTGGGCCAGAAGCTCCAGGACTGTGACCACTGCAGGCCCAGAGGAGTGACAGCACAGGGGTCATAGGGACCCAACTGGGGAGAGAATTGCACAGAGTGGGTGCCTTGAACAAAGCAGCCAGCCCAAGAGCCCCTCTTGATGCTGGTAGGAGGAGGGACCCAGGAACGAATTCCCTGATCTTGTTCTCTTCCCTCCAATCCTTAGCTGGGGTCCCCCAGCCCAAAGCCAAGGGCACAGAGCTGAGCCATGCATTCCTGGACGGGTGGGGCTTGCAGGGGGAGGTTGGCGCACCATCTGCAGGAGCAAACAGAACCCCCAACTCCATCTTAGAATGTGCTTCCTGGACCATCCAACTGACACACCCGTCCCCCTTGGCCTGCACGCTTCTTTTCTGTTAGGTCTCAGCTCAAATGCAGCCTCCTCTGTGAAGCCTTCCCGGACTGACCATCCCCCAGAAGGATACCACCCCCGACCCGTGTTATTTCCTTCCTGTAAGTTAAATAGTCTTGAAACAATGTTGTTACTTTAATTTCTTATTTGTTTCTTAACTTTTGCACTAGGATAGGTTTTTTTTTAATAAAGGAGGTACTCTATTTGTCAAATAAATGGTTGAATTAATTAATGATTCTCCCCTAGATGTGGGGACATGGAAAGAAAGGCTCAGTAACCAGGGGAGGCAGTGGTGGGGTGGCCCGCAGAATAAAAGGAAAGGCCAGAGTGAGCACCTGGGGGCTCTGAATTGGGTTGTCTAGAAGTCATTTTGGATGACTCAAACCTCTGTGGCTTCTCTTGTCTTATAAAGGCCAGGACTCTGTCCTGGGTTTTTCCTTCCTGCCACGTGGAGTGAAGTGAGGACAGACCACTTTAGACTTTGGGGAGTCTGAGGGCAGAGTTGTTCATTTGTGACCAACAGCAGGAGAAACTTAGGGTAGACTTCAGGTAGGACTTCCCAACAGTGGGGGGAAAAAATGGAATGAGGCCTTAAAGTGTCCGTGAGGTAGGCTGAGACAGTTGTCTCCCTAAGAGGCAGAGACAGAGGACAGGCAAGACCATGTTTGACCTTTCGTGGACTAGTTGGGTGGACACAAAGACTTTCAGGCAGCTTAGAGATCCTGTCTGGGCAGGGACAGACAAGTGGGCCGTTGGCTTCCTTCCTTGCTGCCCCCACCTTGCCCGTTGGCCATTCATTCTCCCCACCACGCCAATGTTGAGGTCTCTGAGTCCCTGAGTCACTGCCTCCTCCAGGGCTCCCTCCCTGCCCACCCCCATCTCTCCCCCTGTGCCTTTAGCAGATGTGTGGTCTGGCTGGGATGGTCAGGACGGAACCGTGCTGCTCTTTGTGCCTGCTCAGCATTCTTCTCCATTCTTCTGTTCACAGCCCCGAGCTTGGCTTGGGATAGGGCCCCTCCCTGCCCCGGGGCCCAGGCGCCCCCCCTTCAGGCCCGGGAGTCACTTGGCGGTTTCTATCTGAGGGGGTAATGCCTGCCTCGGAGTGGAGGGGAAACAGGAGACACAGACTTGGGGACACTTGTTGAGACCCCCAGATCTAGCATTACCTGAAACCAATCTTGCCTTGGATTTTCCTATTTGATGCGTCCTTTTAGACTTAATCCAATCTGAGTAGCATTTCTGTTACTTGTACCTAAAATCGTCCTGGGTAATGCATGTGATATCTGGGAAGGGTCCGCCACTGGGCTGCTTCTGCAGGGGGGATGCAGCCCCGGGGGGGGCGGTTACGTGTCCTCAGTGGATGAGGCTGTGCCGATCATGGACTTGGATGCTGTCAGTCTGTCTGCCTGCCTCTCTGTCCTCATGTCACCAGGCCGGGTAGAGAACCACCCCTTCCTCGGCTCCTGGGGGTCGGCTCCTCCTCTTTAGGCATCATGAGGTATCAGAGCAGAGATCCAGCCTCCGCGGGCTCCCGGGCATCATCGAGGAAGGGACCACATTCCTGCCGTTGCTTGAGCAGGCGAAGAGAAGCACAGAATACCAGGAGGTAGTGAGCTCCCCGTACTTGGATGTGTTCAAAAAGGGTGGGGCTCCCGGCGTCAGGGAGCCTACAGAGAGGACTCTGTAATCTGGCCTCTGCAGTGAGTGGGCTGATGTGCTGCTCGCATCCCCCTTGGATCAGAGGACCTGTGCCCCCAGCCGCTGACATACTGCAGGCCAGCTGTCAACCCTTTGGGAACTGCCTTAGCAGAAGTGCCTTGTCCCCCCCCCCCTCCCGAGGCCATGTCTTCGTCCTGGAACGGCATTCATGACTGGGTGGTGCTGGAGCATCCAGCCTCCGTCCCCACACCCCGAGTGGGTGCCTCTGATGGACCCCTGCTCAAGGTCATACACCCAACATCAGCACCAGGAGACCCCCGGGCTCTCTGACACCAGAACCCTTGCACCAACCATGACACTACCTGGCCACCCTGGAGAGATGGGGGAAATTGAGGCACAGAGAAGGATTTGCTCAGACCACATGATAAGGGAAAGAAAATCGGCAACCCCAAGGGGCTCACTTTGAACTGGGAACTGTGGCAGGTACCTTCACAGGGTCACTGTACTCAGTCCTCCCAATGAACCCGTGACTGGGCTATGAATATGAGGGAAAGTGAGCCCAGAGAAGTTAAGAAACTTGACCAAGGACACAGAACATGTAAGTGTAGCACTGGAACCTCAGTCTATTGACTCTTTCCCCTGCAGCCGCTGCTACCTCCCCAGTGACCGGGTCCTCTGTCAGCCAGCTCCCCACCCCCACTGGCTTCCACCCCCTTCCAGCACCCTTGCAGCCAAACATCTCCCGCCTCTCCACCACTCTCAGCTCACTGGTTTCCCCTTTGCTCAGGAGTGTTCTCCCAGTGCCCTCCCTTTGCTAGTCCATGACTCTCCCCTACTTTGGAGCCTGCTCAGAACTCACCCCCAGGCGAAGGACGGCTCTGCAACCACGCTTGAGTGCTTGCCTAGGGCTTCCTGACCATGTGAATAACCCCATGGAGCCTCATTCCACTTATGAGTCTAATAATCATAATAACCATCTCTCAGGGCTATGGGGAGGATCTGTTAGTGTGTATTAAACACTTAAGACAGTGCTTGGCATGCATGCAGTAGGCACTCAATAATGAGACAATCGCTATCTTTTTTTTTTTTTTTTTTTTAGAGATTCCATTTATTTATTTGACAGAGAGATAGCAAGAACAGGAACACAAGCAGGGGGAGTGGGAGAGGGAGAAGCAGGCTTCCCGCAGAGCAGGGAGCCCGACGTGGGGCTCGATCCCAGGACCCTGGGATCATGACCTGAGCCGAAGGCAGACGCTTAACGACTGAGCCACCCAGGCGCCCGACAATCGCTATCTTTATACTGATGGTTTTGCACAGGGCTCACCAAGCAGGCCTGTGTGTATGTGTGTGTGTGTGCATCTGTTTAAGTGATCAAGTTTTTGTTGAGCACCTACTGAGTGCAAAACCTTTACCCTGAGAGCAAGTGCTGAGATCACTCTCAGATGGGACTCTGATTGGGACAGAGGGTTGGAAATCCACCACCCTGAAATAAACTAGGTCTCCCCCGGCCTCAGGGCTCTTCCTTGCGTCTAAAACCCACCTTAGCAGGGAAAGATGTGTGTGTACCCCACACACCTCTGATTCTGTAAGGCGGGGCTATCCCTTTCCCTGCCGCACGGCAGAGGTGCGGCTCCTTCTGAGGACAGGCTACGCCATCTGGTGGCCACTCTTGGAGACGCAGCCTCAGGACTCCGATTGGCCCGGGTCGGACCATTTCTCTGGGCTCGTGGCTCCATCTAGTGTCATTAAGGCGCAATTACAGCGTATCAACTTCAACCGGAAAACCCTGGGAGGCTGTTCTTGGAACGTTCCAGGATTCCACTTTAGAGCTACTGGATCAGTATTTGGGGGTAAGGGGAATGCTTCCTTAGGACCTTTTAGACGACATTCCCAGGTTATTATAACTCTGGGAAAGGTGAAGTTTGAGAAGCATGCCTTTAAAGGGACTTCTGCCGATATATTTGTAGCCGCTCCCCACCTATTCAGTAATAAAATAGTCACCCACTTCATGTCTGGGATTCTCATTTCCAAGATGAGGAAACTGAGGCACAATTAGTGAGCGCTGACCCAGGCAATCTGCTGTGGAGCCCATGCTCCTAGCCAGCTGACACCCAGTGCACCTGAGCAGGTGAAGTTTGGATTTTGCACCCTGAATGCCATCATGGTCTCCTCTCTGGGCGTCCTTGGCCAGGCCGCCCGCCCGCCCCTTGTCTGGATTTCCTTGTTCCTATTTGCTTATTTACCTGGTAAAGGCTTATTAAGCCCTGCGCCAGGCACTGGATCTAGAGCAATGACTCACTACAGTCACTGCTTTCATGGTGCTTACATTCTAGTGGAAGGAGACAGGAAACACAAAGCAGGCACGGTCATAGATGAAGTGATTTTGGATGTTGGGAAGACCAGCAAAGGATGGTCTCAAGATGATCTGATGGGGAAAATTTGAGAAGGGGTGGTGGGGTGGGAGGCTTTGAGGGGAACTGACTTTAGATCTGAGTTCTAAAGAAAGAAAGGGAACCAGACATGTGCAGAACCGACGGAAGAGTGTGCTAGGTAGAGAGAATGGCAAGTGCAAAGGCCCTGTGGTAGGAGCAAGCTTCTTGTATTTGAGGAACAAAAGCAGGACAGTATGGCTGTTGCAAAGTGAGTGGAGGGCACAATGGACATTTGTGGGTTTAATCACCAAGCAAGTGTCCCCTCTTCCTCTGGGGGAGTTCTGTCCTTCCCACTGAGGACAGTGCTGCTGGGAAGGTAAACTGGGACATTTGCCTTCACTCTTCCGGCAGCCAAGTGGGTCCTTGAAGCCTTCTTGGGCCAGGGCCTTCCTCTGGCTGCCCTACAGGTGGGATTGTGATCTAGGCTCAGCCAATGGGATGCCCATGAAATCTTGAGTGACGTAAACATAAAGAGTGCTGGCAGCCCAAGCATGCTGGCTGGGGGGCCCCATGGACTGGTATCCCCATCTTGACCCTTGCCCCAGTTGTGAGGCTCTTGTCCTCCCCTCTGTCATCACCCTGATAACCCCCATTGCCCTTAAGTTAGTCAGGGTTTATTTCTGTTGCTTGCACCCAAATAACCCTAAGGGTTCAGTGTGGCAATAAAGGGAGATGAAGTTGAGGGGGGGTCGGTGGGGCCAGATGACGCTGTTTGGCTGAGCTAAGGAGTTGGATTGTGCTCTGAGGACAGTGGGAACCCCGGGATGTCTCTGACGCTACCCTTTCTGAGACCCTAGGACTGTGTGTTCGTGGCTCCTCACCTGCAGGGATGGCCTTATTCCACCAGCTCCCGTCCAGAATGTCCCCCTTCCCCACCCAAACCCAGGCCTGTACCCCACTCTATGACTAGCAAGCAATTGCCTTCAGCAGGTGCTCAGGCAAAGGGACGAGAAGCCAAGGGCTTTGAGATGATCTGTCTGTTTCCTGTGCCTGTGAGGTCTCTCCATGGCTCTATGACTTCATCCCCATCACACCCCCCCAGGGAAAGAAGAGCAAAGTGAGAAGGAAGGGGAAATGGACAATCAGAACATCCTGCATATTGTGGAACCTGGGTGGGGGCTGGGGAGAAGGCTAGGGAGCCCGAGGGTTAACCAGTGTCCCCAAGTGCCTCTTGCCCTTGAATTCCGAAGCATCAGGAACCAATCAGAGTACCAAACAGCCAGCTGGTGACCCCAATCCTTCTGCCCCAGCAACAAGCCTTGGCTATTGTTTTTCTAAGAATCCAGAAAATCCCTTTGCTGTAAGTACCACCCCGACCTCCCCCTCCCCCAGTTTGGCCACAGATGCCACTTGGATCCTCTCTGCTTCCCAGGGCATCAGCTCCCTCCTTCCCCTTAGCTTGGCTTCAGTCCACTGCCCTCCCCGCCACAGCCCAGAGACCCACAGACCCATCCAGGCTCCTGGCGCCCCGACTGGGATGCCCAAGTCAGTCTCCAAATCTGGAACTTTCTCCAGGTCCTGTTCCCACTCGTCAAACTCGCCTAGTCCTTGCCTCCCCCCCTCGGTGACCGGCACTAAGGGGTTGACAAGCCACTGCCCCTTCCTTCACCCGGTGGAGGCTCACTGGAGTAAGTGCGTCTGGGGCAGAATCCGAGAGGGATTTACGGTGGGATTGCAGAGGAACAGCTAGGAGGGAGGCCTAGGAAAGGGATGGGGAGGTGTCCACAGAGCACCTTGTGGGCAATGCCCCGGCTCCTGGGGAATTTTCACGCCAGGCATATCACCCCCAGTGCAGAGTGGGAGAGGGGGAGGCCAGCCTCCTTCTATGCCTTTAGGTTCCCCTTGATTCAGATTCCCAGAGGACCCCTCCTTCCTTCAGAGGCGCCACTTCCCCACCCCTTGACTCCTGCCTCATGGCCCAAGGGCACCCACGTGGGTGGCAGGTGAGCACCCCTCCTTGCTCACGTGGTGGGGGGGTGACTGGCAGGTGCCAAGGGAACCCCAGGACAAGGCAGAAGCTGAAGAAGGGGGCTCCCAGGGCTTCAAGAGTTTCAGAAGGAACAATCTCAGTCAGGGGAGGGGATCAGGGAGGACTTCCCAGAGGAGGCATCACTGGAGTTGGGTCTTGAAGGCTGAGGAGGGGAAAAAACCTTCCAAACTTGGAGGACCTGGGCTGATTCAAGTTCTGATATATGTCACGCTTAGCCTTAAACCAAGGGCCCTGGCTGGGGTGTTGAGTGGGACTTACACCCAGCTAAGACCAGCCCTGACCAGCTGTGTCTGTCCGCGCCTGCTGGAGGGGCCTCTGCCCAGAGAGAGCATTTCTAATTCACACAACAGCAAGGCCTTGGGGACGGAGGAAGATCTAGCTGTAGGATCCAGCTTGAGAGCCTGCCCTGACCCCCCGAGCCTCACTGTCCTCTGAGCCAGGGATGCAGGCCCCGCGGTAAGAACTTTGTAGCCCCCTGGGAGGCTGGAGGACGGGGTGCAGCCTGCCTGAGGGCTCTGTCCGGTCCACAGAGTGTTCAAACCATGTGGTCTCCAAAAAGGGAGAGATTTCAGCTTCAAATGCTTGGGGCTCAGAGCCCTTGGGTGTTGCAGCCCCAGACATGGCGTGGGGGGGTTGGGGCTGAGGGACACATGGCTGGATTGGGACCTGCACAGAGCGCAGGTGGACCCTGTGGCTGTGCGTGGGGGGGGGGGGGGGGGGACTGAGGACTGAGGCCACAGCGGCCCCTTTGGTCAGCAGCGCCTCCTGCAGGAAGGACAGAGCAGGTGGCAGGGTGTGACCTGCTCTCAGGCTTCCTGCCCTCTCCCTGACCCCAGCAATCTAGAACGGAACCCTTTTGGATGTTTGGTGAGCCAGAAATGTTTACTGAGTCTCTGGTCCCTCTATTTGTGTGTGTGTGTGTGTGTGTGTGTGTAGGGGGGTGGGGGGGGTAGTAGGGAGGGGAAGGATATCAGCATAGTTGTTTCTTCAAATACGAATTAATCATTGTATCAGTTAACTCTCACCATGTAAGAAAAGACTCCAAAACTCAGTGGCGTGAAACAGCAAACGTTTGTTATTTGTCATTAGTCTATAGGCTGGCTGGCTGGCGGGGTCTGGGCTCGCTCTTGTTTCTGCAAAGCTGGCAGGTCAGCCGGGGTAGGCTGGTCTAGGCAGGCCAGGCTGGGACGGCCACATGGTCCACTCCACGTGGTCTCCGATCTCCCAGCAGGCAGGCCTGGGCTGGTGCTCAGGGTGGAGACAGACTCCCGAGGGAGACAGTGGAAGTGTGCAAGGCCACCTGAAGGCCAGGCTCTGTTACAGCCGATGAGATTTCGATGAGCAGATCCAGTGGTGGGGAAGAAGACTCCAACACGTTCTGGGACGAGCTACCAAGTCACATTGCAAAGGGCATGAATACAGAAAAAGGTGGGACTATTTCTGCAATCCATCTGCCACATTTCTGCATCTTGTAACAAGCTGGGAGATCCAGGCTCTCTGTCCATGGTGGACTAGAGCCAAGGAGTGGCTGCCTCTTTTGATAAGGTGTGCTTTCTCTGGCTTCTACAACCTGCCCCGGCCTACGTTACCCACCTGTAGGCAAAAGAGTTGCCTACGTCTTTCCCCAAGACCACCAACTCATGTTCATGAACCATCTATGGTTCCCACTTGTCTACAGGAGAAGGTCTAAGCCCCTTAGCTTGGTGCTGGAGGCCCTTCTCCATGACTAGTCCAGGCTTACCTCCTGTCTCTGTCTCACCCCCCTCCTCCCCAGCTTTGCCTTGTACCATAAGACCTCCTCCCATGTTTGCAAACACAAGACACTTTCTTTGTCCACTTCAGAATTTGTCTACTTCACGGGCTGTTCCTTCTGCTAGGAATGCTTCTCTTCTGCCCAGAGAAGCTTACTCATCCTTCCGGGCTTGGCTCGATGTCACGGTCTACAGAGTCCTGCTTGATCCTCTTGGGTCTCCCCCGACGCCACCCTCCCCATCCTGACCTAGCACCACGAATCCTTCCTTCTCTTCCCCTGTCTCCTAGAGCGCTATACACACAGACCTCTCACCTCAGGCCACTGCCCACAACTCTCCTTCCCTCCAGTGAGCCTGTGAGCCCCACCCGGGCCAGGAATGGGGAGCTGTGCTGACAATGTAGGCTTTGGGCCATTCAAGGACCGGCTCCATAAAACTCAGTTACCTTGGGCTAGTTGCTCGATGATCTCTCTGAACCTCAGTTTTTCCCCATCTGTAAAA
The DNA here is from genome assembly GCF_964656455.1 of Halichoerus grypus. Taxonomy (NCBI): domain Eukaryota; kingdom Metazoa; phylum Chordata; class Mammalia; order Carnivora; family Phocidae; genus Halichoerus; species Halichoerus grypus. The sequence goes on from NC_135726.1 coordinate 27,918,763, forward strand.
TAAATTCATAAGTTATCTCCCTTGGGGGGGTGTTGTCCCGAGAGGCTTAATTGAGATAACCCCTCGAATATGCCTGGTACGATGCCTGGGACGTAGTAGCTGCTCAGTAAATATTTGTTGTTGTGAATAAGCGCAGCCTGATCCCAGGTCTTCTGCAGCTTCTGCCAACCCCCCCCCGCCCCCCCCAATACCCACAAAACCCTCTTCATTTCCTCCATGACAACAGCATTTCTGTTTTCTGATCCATGTCAACTTTTTAATCGCTTTGCGAGGATGGGAGGAGGGACACAAAAAACATGCCCATAAACTACTTGAAATTATTGCCATTCAGGGATCAGAAGACAAAGATTAGTTGCCTGTTTCTGTCTCACAAACAAATTAATGGGGTGGCAGCTTTTGGTGCAAAAGACGATTCTTGTCGAAAGGATTAGGCATACTAAATCCAGCTAGAATATGCTGTGATTGTGTGTGTGTGTGTGTGTGTGTGTGTGTGTCTGTGGCGTGTGTGTGTGTTCAAGCAAAGCTGCAATAATCATAAATTTACAACTAATAAATTGGGTCCTTTAATTCCTCCGCAATAAGTCTTTGAAATATAATCTGTCATTTCAGACTTACAGAACATGACTTCTCATAATTATAATTCTCCAGCACACGTTATTACTTATAATTAAATTCACTTTTTTAAGAAATCCAGAACGGTTTTCTTTCTTTTTCTTTTTTTTGGTAGATTATCTGTTCATACGATGTCCTGATGGTGAAATTAATGTGTAATCTGTTGAATAAATGTGGTTAGTTCTTACAGAAGAAACACACACTCTGCTATCGATCGAAAGCTGGAGAGGCAGATAAGATGAACAAAACAGACACTATTTCTTAGCAACAGGGGCACACGAAAGCAGAGCAAACCCAAGCCTCTCTCCACATTCCCACCTCTCAGAAAGGGCGGCTAGCCCCATGAAAGGAGAGCGTTTGACACAGTTGAAAGAACACAAATGTTAAATCACGGCCAAGTTATCCGCTGAAGAAGAGGCCGATCCACACATTTGGAAAAACAGTTGAAGAAAGACCTCAGGCTGGATGATCAGAAAACACAGCCCGAAAGGCTCGGACCCCGTGAATACGTGCAGGAGAATATGCAGGTCCCCAATCTATGACACACGGGAAAAGATAAGCAGATAAGGAGAGCAGGAACTTCAGACTCAGCAAAACAGGCACAGAGAAAGCAGGCGTCCGTGATCTAGGAGCAGCATCCTGAACTCTTCATACAGAAGAGCCCAGAAGCTATGTTGCAGTTTTGCAACCCCAGACATATTTGAGCAGATGCGTTATTAGTCAGCCCAAGGTCAAGGCTGGTTGCGCCCACCAAGAGGTGTGCCCCCTCCTTGTGCCTCAAGGGAAGTAAATGCTTCCTCAAAGGTGGGACTTCAGGAATGGCAGGAATTACACCCCCCCCACTCCCCCGGGTCAATGCAAATGTCTTTCCAGGTAGAGATCCTTGCTAAATGGGGACACTTTTTCCCAATGGGCAGCTTGAGGGACAGTCAAGTATTTAGCACGAACTGGGTTCCTTTGACAGAGGTGTGAGAGAAATGACATCATCCTGCACCCGGGGACAGTGAATTTGAGTGGGAGGCCTCTGGGAGCTGGGAGCTGAAGGTAGGGGCGTATGGGAGTGCGTCTGTGTGTGTGTGTGTGTGTGTGTGTGTGTGTGTGTGTGAAGATAGTAAGAGGGAGAAGGGAGGAACAGGCTTCAGGCAAGTCCCTTCTCTTCTCTGATCCTTAATTCCCCTTCAACAAAATGGTTTCTCCCCCAGTGGGCCAGTTTCCCCGGCAAAGGTCACACCCGCTATGGGCAGTCTCTGTGCCGGGCCCTGGGGTTGTAGAAGTGACCAGTCAAGGTCCCTGCTCTCACAAGGTATCAGTGGCATCAGGTGGGGTATAGTTAGGACTGGCCTCTTCCCAAGGCCCTCACCTCCAAGGAAGGCCACCACCTACAGAGCAGGGCCTGCCTTGCTCGTGCTATTAAGAGAACCTCCCCCACCCGCCATGCCCAAGGACACCTGGGGACACAGAAGGAAGTTCCCCTCCTAGCAAAAGCTCTTCTGACTGCAGTCCAGGCTGTCACTTATCTCTGAGGAGATGGTGGATGCCTCTTTCTCCTTCGGCTAAAAACATAAAATGTAGCAAGTCCACAATGATGGAGGCCTTTCCTGCGGTTACGGTCCTGGCAAGACACAGGGAGGAAGTCACGATTCAGGCAGGCGACCCTCTGAAGGCCAGCTCACCAGAGGGGATGTCAACACAAAATTGACCATTGGCCTGGGGCCTGAAGTGAGGTCACAAACCAGATCAGAAATGGTCACTGTGACAATTGAAAAGTGTCATAAAAGATTCTTCGGCTTGTGCTATGAGAAAGAAGGGAAGGCATGAATCCAAGGTCATGTGCAACTTAGAAGCCAAGGTAGATCTATCAAAAAGCTTGCCTTTTAATTCCTGGTCTGTGCTTAAAACACACACAGTATTATTTAAATACTATATCTGGCTACTTCCCTCTCTCAAGCAAAGATACAATCAGAATGAGACTGGAGATAAGACTGAACTTGTAGTTAGACTCATTTCTGTTTCTATCATATTCACTTGCACCTGGAGGCATTGGTGAATATTCAATGGAAGATGGATGGATGGATGGATGGATGGATGGATGGATAGATGGATGCATGGATGGATGGATGGATGCATGGTTGGATGAATGGATGGATGGATGGATGGATGCATGGATGCATGGATGGATGGATGGATGGATGAATGGATGGATGCATGGATGGATGGATGGATGGTTGGATAGATGGATGGATATAGAGTTTAAGGAAGGGACATGCCTGGGACCTAAGAGTCCCCTCCCAGGACTGAAATTCATCCACACGTATTTTATATTGGTCATATGTTGACCCATGCAAAGATTTTAAATATTTGAATAATAATAAATATTAATATTAAAATAACATTAACAAATATAAATATTATTTAAATATTTAATAAGTAGTCAATACAAAATCATGAGATTTCACATTTGAAAAATGCAGATTTTTGGATTTTCCTTAAAAAAACTCAGAAGGCATAGTGATACCGGGTTTGCACTCCCACATGTAAACAGTCTTGAAGCTGAGAAACAAGTGCCCCTTTTGAGGGGACGATGATTTCTAGCTCATGGCAATCCCCACCACTCCCTCCTCCCCTGCACCTTACCTACATCCTCAATCATGTCACTTGTCTAGCTCCATAGGTATCTGCATTTTCAATTCCTTAGTTAAAAAAAAATTTCCATGTCCCTCTTGTTTCCCTCAGTTCTCTGATGCTGCACCCAACTGGTTGGAAGCTGATGTTTTCTTTTATTTCCCCCCCACCTATCCAGCCCACCCCTTATTCTGCAGTTCTGGGCTCTGCACCCAAGTAGTGTTAATCCATGCTTTCAACTCGGGCAGTTCAAGATCCAGAGACGCCTCAAGCAGGAATCTGCAGCCCACCTCCCTCCGGCCTCCCATGGGGATGGTAAGGGTCTGGGCAAGGGCTCCCCCATGGCAGAGTAGAAGGGTGTGTTGAGTACCTGTACTGAGTGGCCAAGCTAGCAGGCTTGGGAAGGAGCAGCCATCCAGCCGAAGTTAAAAGGGAATGATTTCTGAGAATGTCCCCTATGCACTTTTGTATTTCATTGACATTTTAATTAAGACTAGAGCACTCTTCGGGGAGCTCTGCTCTGAAGTTGAAATCACTTTAATATGCTGCCCTCTCATAAAGCTAGAGATGAATGGAAGCCTGGGGTTCTCATATGTTTTGTGGTACTTAGCGATTCGTTTTCACAATGCATTATGATGTTAAGACGGTTTATGAGTTTCTATTGGCTGAGTGCAGCCATATCAAATTATAATTTTACCCAGTGGATTTTGCTCTAAGAAGATTAAAGGGCGCCCAGGCCTTCCCCTGTGGGAAGGAGGTCCCAGGATCACCTCGAGCTCAAGGAAAGTCCCAGAAGTTAACATTGCTGCTGGTGGGAAGGCAATTGTCTGGTTATGTCTACAGAGTCACAACTTTAACAGCATATTCCAGAAGCTGTCCTAGCTGGGGGTGAATCCACGTGTCCTGGGAATTTAAGCTTACATGAGAACCTCCTCCATCCTTCCGTGTTACAAGTTTTTGTCTAGTTTTGATATTCAAATTTTTCCACTTCATGGCTAAAACCTGCACACAATCAGAGGTCCACGATGGGAAGTATTCCTACCATGCTTTTATTGATAGCATGTGTTGGTGTAGCTCTCCGTTGGGTGCATGCTTACAGCCCTTGTTCCTTATCAGAATTGTTTTATCTGTCTCACCTCCATCGTGTGCAAGATGGCTCCCATGAGCATTGTGCGTGATACTGGCATTGTGGAATAATTATATAGCCTCCAAACAATGAAATAAATGCAGAATGCTGTAATGTTCCAAGGTTTTGGAATTTCAAAGAAGTGGGGGAAACATGGCTTATTGAATAAATGTCTTTGAAATAACTGAGCCGTCATCCAGAAAATATATAAAATTGAACCCCTACTTCACAACTCATATCCAAATAAATTCCAGATGAATCCATGTTTGTATACATTCAATAATGCATAAATGAATTGGAAGGAAATATGGGGGAACTTTAAAATAATCTCAGAATGGGTAAGAGTTTTCAAAATATGACCGAAACACCAGAAGCTATAAAAAATTGATCCATTAGCCTAAGAAGAAATATTTTTAGGCCGCATAACAACAACAACAACAACAAAAAAACCAGAGTAAAGGCTATCTAGATATGGAAGAAATATTTGCATTTCATATCATGCAGAGATGAGTTTACTGAATATATAAAGAGTTCCTATAAATCAATAAGAAAAACTCATATGACTGAACAGAAAATCTTTTAAGATTATGAACAGGCAATTCAAGAAAAATACTGTTTTTCATTGATCCGAGTGGCAAATATCACAAAGTTTGATAATACATTGTTTTGGGGGAGGTTTTGGAGAAATAAGTAGTCTCTTGGCTCATGCTTCACCTTTTTTTTGGATAGACTAATGAGAAACTAAGGCCAGTGTCTCTGAGGAGAACAATTGGGTAGCGGGCTGATGTCTGTGGGAGACACTTTTCATGACTTAGAAGTTTTTTTTTTTTTTAATTTTATGTATGTATTACCTACTGAAATAGAATTGACATCTACATCTAGACTTCCTCTACATCTATATCCAGTATGGTTGGCTTGAGGCTTGAACTTATTTTTCCAATAATGGCAGACAATATAGGCTCTAGCTCAAGGAAAAACATTTTGGATCCAGTTAAACATTAATTAACAAAGATTATTCTCCCTTTTCTTTTCTTCTCTGCACTCCAAACCCCTCACAGCCTCAGGCTGAAGAGAACTAACACCACTTTTCTTCCCACTTTTTATAAGGGTAGGACCTGAACATCCAGCCTTCCCAGTTTCAAAAAGAGACAGATTGAGTAGAATCAAATATCAGGACCAGAGATCGACAGGCAGAAATGGTGAAATCTAGCTCTACAATTTAGGGCAAGTTACTTAAACTCTTTTTTGAGATATAATGGTCATATAAGATTGTATTACTTTTAGGTGTTGCAACGTGATTGTTTGATATATGTACATACTGGGACGTGACGACCACAAAAATTTTAGTTAATATCCATCACCCATCACCACACATAGTTACCGATTTTTTTTCCTGTGATGAGAACTTTTTTTTTTAGAGAACTTTTAAGATCTACTCTCTTAACAACTTTCAAATACACAATGCAGTATTGTGAACCATGCTGTCCATGACATCTCCAGGACTTATCTACCTTATACCTGGAAGTTTGAATCTTTTGACCCCCTTCAATCCATTTGCCAACTCCTACCCCCCACCACTGGCAACCACCGTTCTGTTAGCTCTTTCTGTATGTTTGGGGTTCTTTAGGTTCCACATGTAAGTGAGATCATAGAATATTTGTCTTTCTCTATTTGAGTTATTTCACTTAGCATCATGCCCTCAAGTTTCATCTATGTTGCTGCAAATGGCAAGATTTCCTTATTTTTTATGGCTGAATGATATTCCAGTGTGTGTGTGTGTGTGTGTGTGTGTGTGTGTGTGTGTGTTGTATTTGCTTTATCCATTTATCTGTCAATGAACACAGGTATAGTTTCCATGTTTTGGCTGTTGCAAATAATGCTGCAATAAACATGGGGGTGTTGTATCTTTTTGAGATCGTGATTTTTTCCATAAACATCCAAAAGTGGGATTGTTGGATCATAGGGTGGTTCTATGTTTAATTTTTCGAGGAACCTCCATACTCTTTGCCTTAGACACTGCACTCACTCCTGTTTCCTGGTCAGTAAAATGGGGAAAGTGAGAACTGTCTCTTGTCTCATGATCAGGAAATGCTGATTGAATTGAATAAAGTTCTAATCAGCAAGATGAAGAGAAACCTCTTGGTCACCGTGGAGATTATGAGGGAGGGAGGCAGGAAGGGGGTCAGAGTGGTGGTCTAGGGTGGACCACAAGTGAAGAGCTGACAGCAGACATGTTGGGGTGGGTAAGGAAGGGGGTTTATTTCATACGGGGCTTACACACCTTCAGCCCAGGGAGATTTTGCTACTTTTATGCCAGGTTGAATCAAGACATCAGTCATGTAAGGCCCTACAAGCTGTTTGTTCTCTTGTAGGCTTTTAGATCCTTCTGTTTATTTGGATCTCTGTAGTCTGTATTCCCAACAGTTTGCACGTGTGTGGACGTGCTGTGCGTTGCCTGCATGCACATGCGCATTTAGCAACAAAGCACCTGAACCAGGACTCAGGTCTTCTTCTGGTTCCACTAGTGAGTGCCTGGAAAATCTTTGAAGCTCCGGGCTCAGTTTCCTCATCTGTAAACGGAGATCATTTTCCCTCCTGACCTCACTTACAGGGTTGGTTTTGTCTTTGTGTTTTAAGAATCCAATGAGGTGATGGATGAGGAAGTCGTCTGCACGTTGGAAAGAGCTCCCCAATAAGAATTCTTAGGGCTTTCCCGCCCTTTGCTGAATTTCAGGCTTCGGCTCCTGTTAAAAATGTCAACTCTGGGGGTGCCTGGGTGGCTCAGTCGGTTGGGCGTCTGCTCTCGGCTCAGGTCATGATCCTGGAGTCCCGGGATCGAGCCCCACGTCGGTCTTCCTGCTCGGCGGGGAGCCTGCTTCTCCCTCTCCTTCCCACTCGTGCTCTCTCTTGATATCTCTGTCTCTCGCTGTCAAATAAATAAATAAAATCTTTAAAAAAATAAAAGTCAACTCTGCGGTCCTTCTTCCCTCCCCCTCATGCCCCCCCTGCCCTTACTCATCTGTGCCTTGTGGGTAAATGAATAGGTGTGGCCAAGGAGAGTGTAGGTGAGAGTAAATAATAGTGCTGGAAATAATCGTAATAATGACAGCATTAACGGTCATAGTAACAGTGACATGGTTTGAGCGCTAACTCTACATCAGTCTCAGTAGAGGCCTGTCCCCGGTGTGGGAGGTACAAGAGAGGAAGAAAAGGGAAATTATAGACACTTCAAAGCAAACTTGCTGCAAGAGGGTGCTGACCCTCATTCATGCTCTGTGTGTGTGTCTGTGTGTGTGTGTGTGTGTGCGTGTTTGCTTGTTAGAGTGTTGGCTCTCCATGTCTTCCCCCTTCCCCACGGCCAGAGGGTTGAGGAGACATAGAAATTGGGAAGAAGGCTTTGGAGCAGGCTGGAGCCCTGGGGGTTTGGTCCCACCCCCTCTACTTTGGCAGCCCTGGTGGTGTAGCAAAGGGATTCCCGAACTGAGACAACTAGCTCAGAGTCTTGGCTTTGCCAGCGTCTTGCTGGGTGATTGGCCAAGTCTCTCCTCCCTTAGTTTTGTTACCCCCTCATGAAATGAAAGGGCTGTCATCCCTTCAGCATGAAAAAAGAGGTCACCATAGTAACAGGCATCTGTAGTTTTGTCCCCAGCCCCGGCCTCCATTCAGAATCTCCCACTCTCAAGTCCAGGCAGGTTGGGCCAAGAGGAATCCATCCCCAGGTCCAGGTGGACGTGTAACCTTGGGCACTGTGATGGGTTCCATGATGGACAAGTGACTCCATCAGAGCGATGAAGATGCCCAATAGCTGCTGTTTAGATTTCTGGGCAGAAGTACCTGCTGTTTTTTATGGGACCCAACCTCAGAAACATGTGTAGCTGCGGCTATTGGCAGCCATTTTGTCACCATGAGGGAAGCATCTGCTTGAGTTTGGGGCCAACACAATCGAAAGTGAAGGAGAGTGATAAGAGAAACTGAGTCCTAGGGACCTTGTCAGAGCACCTGAATCCACCTCTGTACTCTTCTGTTGCATGAGCTAGTAAACGGGATTGTTACCACCCTTATTTGCCGAACCCTATTCGACTTGGGTTTCCATCACTTAGAGCCCAGTGACTTAGTCTTGACTTAAGCCACGATCATCAGGCACCTTTCAGCTCAGGAATCCCAAAGCTTCACAGCTCCTGTGAGCCTCTCTAAAGTGAGCGGGGCTGGCTGTAGGAAACTGGGTCACAAGACTTCCACCGCAGGTGCCCCCCTCTGCCAGAAGACAGTGCCGACCTGCCAGCATGGTGAGGGCCTGCCGTGCCCGGTGCCCCATGGGGAGAAGGAAGTGGTGACCCGTCCTGTGATGCAGAGATATTAATGAGTTTGACTGTGTCACGTTGCTCCAGAGCCCCACTCAGGGATGTCGGGTAATAGATGGCAGGTTTGTTGTATAATCTTTTCAAACCTGAAAATTTCTGAAAGTCTCATCACCCCTCCAGGAGCTGTATAATACTAACAGTAGCTCAATTTGTGGAGAGCGTCCTTGGTTGCCAAGCACTCTCCACACATCGGCTCATAGCATCCTCAAACAGCCCCGGATGGGGGTGATTCTGTCCCCTTTCAGCTGAGGAGACAGAGGCTCCAACCTACTCGGTGTCTTGCCCAGGGCCACACACCCTTAGGAACTACTGGGACCGGTCACATCCCCGTCGAGCTTCTCCGGACCATTGTCCGTGGGTCAGTCAGCAGAGATGACTAGACCATGGGATCCCCAATCCAGTGTAGGTGTGGAAGAAGGGAGGGAAAGAAGAGAAATAAGAGAACAAAGGTCAGGAAAGGAAACAATTAGAGTAGACGGCATGTGTTAAAGTGAGGGGCTTTCAGATTATTTGGCTCAATGTCCTTGTTTTCTCGTGGGGCAAGAGAACTTGTATGTGTGTGTGTCTGTGGTGTGTGTGTTTGTGAGTGTGCATGTGTATAAAAGGTGTGTTTGTATGAGTGTGTGAATACGTGCGTAGACACACACACACATAGATAGGGGAAGGTTCCAAGTCCAGCCCCCATGGTTGGTTTGGAATAGAGAACCATCACAGTGGTTATAGGGAACGGATTCTGGAAGCTAATAGTTAACTCTGGGCTTTGCCATTTGACACCTCCCACCCTCTGCGACCCTCATTAACTTGCTTTGCCAGAGGGAGGGGAACTGCCTGGTGCCTGGAGGCGGGGGGGGGGGGGGGGGGGGGGGGGGGGGGGGGGGGGGGGGGTCTCAGCTCTCTCACTCCCACCTCCAGAACAACCCGCCCCATTGGGGGGAGCTTTCTCTCACACTTGCCCTCTTTGGACTTTGGGAAGTAAAAACCCAGCCCCCACTGGTCTGCAGCTACATTTGAGCCCGGAGAGTGTTAACATTCAGCTGGAGAGGCACCTAGTGCTACAGAAGCCTAGATGAAGGGAAAGGATTTCAGGCAAGAGGAAAAAATAAAATAAAGAGGCAAGACTTAAAATGTCCTATGAAATGGAGAGCATTTGGCCCTCGGCACACAAGTCTGCGGGAGATGACTCAACTCCTTTATAAAGTGGTGAGTTTTGTGTGAGCACAGATGCATTTTGTTTTCCTAGGAGGAATCAATGATTAAATTATCAGAAACCAAGCTAAAAACCAGGCTGCTTGCCTATTCCCCACACCTCCCCAGTATCTCCTGCTTATGAGGTGCTGGCTTTATCTTGGAAGCTTTAGTTTAAATGTCCAACACATCTCATTAATGAAAGTAATAAGCTGTTGTTTATTATATGTCATAATGGGGAATATGACTATTTAATATAAATCTGACATTTAAATTCCACTTAGTTCTGCTATGTGGACGATATCAAGGCATAACTCTTTACCCCGGAGTAAAAACTCCCTGGGTCTGCATTTTAAAGCATTGAAGTTTTCAAAGTAATCAGGTTCCTTTTTTTTTTTTTTTCCAGAGGAACCAAATTGTGAAGACATCTGTTCTGTTATTAATTTCACATAAATCTTAAGCTCCTCAAGGCCAGAAATGAGGCTTCATTCACGTCGAATTAATGAAACATGATTGTAAGTCCCTTGCATGGAAATGCAGTCATACAATTCTGAGCTGCTTATAAGCACTGAGTAAGCTCAGAAACTGCCAGGGGACAGACATGTGAAATCCGCCCTCCCCTCCCCCTGCCACCCGAAAACAATATCTGAAAATATCACAACACTAACTATATCCTGAAAGATTAATAGCAGATGAACATTTCTGGGAAATGAATCAGACTTTCTCGGTAAAGGATACAAATATCCCGGGTAAAAGCAGATTGCACAATGTCAGGGCTCTTTGGATACAGTTTAATAACTGTGTAGCCCGCCCTGCACCTCAAAGGGGGGGGGTCTTGGCATATCTAGCAGAGGTGTCCTTTGGGAGGTCGTTGAAGACAGAGGTTTGAAACAGGAAAGCTGGACCGACCAAAGCATGATACGTGTGTCACGCGTGTGGGAGAATGTGTGCGTGCGTGCACGTGCACGTGTGTGGATTTGAAGGTGAATGAGTGCATGTGTATGAGTGCATGATGCGCGTGTGTGTGTATGGATAGGAGTGCGAGTTTGTGTGCATGTGAGTGTGATAATGTATTGTGGATGTGTATGAGAAAGTGTGTGCGTTTGTGTGAGTGTCTGTGTGTATGATTTTGCGTGTGTGTGATTTTGTGCATGTGTCTGAACGTGCATGAAAGTGTGTGCGTGTGCACGTGTGCATTTGGTGTATGTATGTGTGAGTGTGTATGTAAAATGTGTCTGTGTGTCCGTATGAACTTGTGTGCGCGTGTCTGTGGTGTGTGTGTTTGTGGGTGTGGATGTGTATAAAAGATGTGTGTTTGTATGAGTGTGTGAATATGTGCAAAGACACACACACACATAGATAGGAACCTCTCAGGATAGACCCGAATCAGTCGGTTGGAGATAGATCTTCAGTAGCTCAGCACAATCTTATGCCTGTTTGAGCTCTTCTTGAAAGGAACTTGCTTCTGGGGTTTTGAGTGTGTGGGGCATGATTTTTTGTCAAGTAACTGAATTTGCCAGCAGGATTGTCTGGAGGGAGGCCTGGAAAGGGGAGCCTGAGATTTCTTAATCAAACTTCCAAGTGTTATTTTTGGTCTTCCGCTGAGCTGGGACCCAAAAAGGAATCTGCATATGATATTTACATCTCAAATCTTCAGAGCCTCATTAGCTTTGATATTTATTTATTTATTTATCTGCAGAAAGGAATTTAAATCAAACGGAGAAGCACAAAAGCAAAACCTTTGAATGCCGTGCAAAATTAATTAAAACAGGCAGCCGATGGGTAGAGTGGAATACAATAGAACTCAGAGAGAAGACAATGAAACTAATTAGACTCTGATGGGAAAATCTGTGTTTAGTGATCACCCATTGGTAATTAATAAGTCACAAATATTGGTATTAGAAGAAATCGCCAGAATTTTATCCCCTGGTTTTCTAGAAGTTTCCTTCCTTTCCTTAGATGCAGATCTTCCAAACCAATCAAATTATCAGAGGGGGTTGTGTTTATTTGGTTTTGGAGAAAACAGTCTAGTTGATCCCAGCAACCGGTTAGCTCTCACCAACTGTCCCCAAAATAACACATAGGTGGGCTGAATTTCACTGACAGCAGATAAGGGCACATCCAAATGCAAGGGATGTTGAACTCCAACAGTTACAGCTCTCACCCAAGTGGCGGAACCAATTTGTGTATATGAACAGATACAGTCCCGGCTACATTTTTGCCCCGGGACATTTCGAGGCTTTGTTTTACCATCCGTGCTTTGTAGATCTGTGAAAAACATTTCCATCCACCCAGTCGAAAAACCCTTGGCCAACAATTTAAGAGAGGCTTTTAGCTTTGTTTAGCATAAGGCAGCACCAAGGGGTCTGGCTTTCTCGTCGGAGTTCTTTTGAATGAAATGATCAGTTAGTATTTATGCTTTTTGTCCTTCTATATTATGCAACAGCACAAATGTACAACTGTCTCAGTGGGACAATTTCATGCATAGCCAGCCTGTCACAAAGTTTTAAAGTTGGCCACACGTGTCTTTCAGCTTCTTTTAGAATCTCCTTTCTACCACCCCTTTTCCCCATCTGCCCAGCACTCAAGTCTCTCAGGATGACCCTGGGTCATAGCAAGCTTAAAGAGAGGGAGCTTTGAGAAATACCTGATTTTGATTTTAAAAGATGGATAAAATGCTAATGGTGGAATTTCAGGTTTATGGCGGGTGGATAAAAGGGATATTTTTGAGCAAAATACCTTTCCGACAATTCCTCAAAACTATTCTCCTCCAATGCATAGTTGGCCGTGTTTAGATTAAGTCAGTAAATTAAGCCAGATCTCAGTTTTCCTCTGTGTTAAAGGGAAGGAACTGAACTAGAACTAGAATAATCTTTATGATTTCTTAAAACTGATGTAATTTGTGATTCTAGTACACACATCATATATGTGTGTCTATATATATATGTGTGTGTGTGTGTGTGTGTGTGTGTATAGAGAGAGAGAGAGAGAAAGAGAGAGAGAGAACTTTATGCACAAAGAAAACAAAAAAAACAAGGCTTCTTCCTTATAAGTAGAATATGGATTCATTCATTCACCGTGTGTGTATGCGTGTGATCTATGGGCCAGGTCCTAAAACACGCAGTTCTTCTACATCATTTCATTTAACCCTTAAACAACCTTTCAAGGTGGGTATTCCTAACAGGAGTGATAGTCAATCTATGTAATGATCCATAAACCATGACACCTGCCAATTAGAAAAGGCACCTGGCAGAGCCCTGGGTACCCTTGTCTGTGCCAGGTATTTATTGAAGATGAGAGAGGTGGAGTTTGGGGAGGTAGGGGAAAAGCCAGGGTGGTTGGCAAGGTGGATGGGGGTGTGGGAGGCTGTTTAGCAACTGGCCTGGGAAGCGCTCTGATTTTTAAATAACCAGTACAAACCTGTCCCATCGGATATTGGCTGAATATCAGCCGTCCCCATTTTCAGTCTGATTTTCAGTCTCCCCATTCTGCAGAGAACAAACGTGAGGATCTGGGGGGCCAAGGAACCTTCTCAAGGTCAACCCTCTACGCAGCGCATGCTCCGGATTGGAAGCCACTTTAAGTCTTTAAGACTCCCAACTTCACATTCTTAACCACTGTGCTGACTGTAAAGATCTCTCTAAGCTGACCTCAATGTGTCCCAGGCTGGCCCAGCATTTCTTTGTAAGGAGAGGTTCCAGAATCCTGTTTGAGTGGTGGTAGAGTTGCCAGATTTAGCAAACAAATACAGGACACTCCATTACATTTGAATTTCAGAAAAAAATGATAATGGTTTTTGTATATTTTTAGCATATTGCACGGGACACACCAAAAAAACCCCCCAAAAAACCCAAAAAAAACACAAAAAACGATTCATTATTCATCTGAAATTCAAATGTAACTGGACGTCTTGGATTTTATCTGGCAACTCTAAGTGGTGGGGGCGAGGGGTGGTCACAGGGATACTGAGATATGTCAGTCTGCAGAAACATTTTCTTTTCTAGAAACATCCTCCTTCAAAGCCCATGGGTCTCTCCTGCAGTCACCTCATGCCCTGTACCTTCTTGATTTTAAAGTCAAAATGCCAGGGTGGGGGTCATTTAAGCCAACGCCCTACCTCTCTGTGCCCGCCTTTCTCTTGAGAAGGAAGAACCCCCGGCCCAGTGGCTTGGCTTTGAAGCCGGGGATCATGGTCCACGAGGCGTGTCCTCCTCTCCAAAGCACATGGAAACTATTCCCTTCCAGAAGGCCTTCATGGTTTTTCAGCTACAGTTATAATTTCTGTGGCACCCCCGCCCCAGCTCAGATGGTATTTATTAGAACACATTGCTTTTGACAAGAAAACTGCATCTTAATTAAAGGTTGGCGATCCAAAGCTTGTTTGCAGATGAGAAAAATGAAACAACGCTATGAAGCAGGCAGTATGTCTCCTCTGTCGGGGGGGGAACACGGCCGTCTATACTCGGGGAGGGTCTCCTACGTTTCAGCCACCCCGGCTTCATCGGAGTGCGGAGTGCGTCGTGGCAGGACAGATGGAAATGAGCCAGAGGCTTAAGAATCAGAGCAAGGATGACAGGCTTGTCCTGGATCTGAATCACTCCCCTCCGCAGGCGGCTGCACAAACACCACGCCCCGGGGGGGGGGGGTGCTGGGGGGTTAAGGAAGGTTGTTTGGTGTTCAGAGACCAGTCCACTGTCCATGCCCAGTGGGTCAGTTTCTGCGGTCAGGTGGAAGTGGGGAGAATCTGGCTCTGCCCCACCTCGGAGCCAAGACAGAAATAAGCTGGGGGCGAGGGGCGTCTGGGCGGCTCAGTGGTTGAGCATCGGACTGTTGATTTCTGCTCAGGTCATGATCTCAGGGTCCTGGGATCGAGCCCTGCATGGGGCTTCCTGCTCAGCGGGGAGTCTGCTTCTCCCTCTCCCTCTGCCCTTCCCCCTGCTCCCACATGCTCACTCTAAAATGAGCAAATAAATCTTTAAAAAATAAATAGCCTGCAGAGAATAAAAATGCCCATTTTCGGGTGGAGCTCATTAACTTGGGTTTCATGGAGCAGAAGAACCCTGGAAGATCCACGGGAAGAATTCAGGGAGCGCATGAGCTTGCTTGGGAAAAATTTACACACACACACACCTACACACAGCAATGGCACATACACATTTTTTGGGGTGCGAATTTCTAACTGAAAATTAGCATTTCCTTCCGTTTTGAAGGAAAGTTCCTTCAGGCAACAAACCACAACTCTATCAGCATTGCTACTTGTGACTTGTGTGTCCTTGTCATCCATAGATATCATAGATATTTAATGCCATGTGATAGTTCTTATAGGATATCTTGAAATAGACTCATTCCTATCCTGAAATTATAACTACTGAGACCCACTTCTATATCGTGTTATTTAAAGGTTCGTAAAAGCACATAAATTATCGTATCTTTTAAAATTATTTGGATAATGGTCATTCAACAGAATTTGTTTTCTTTGTAGTCCTATTTTTTTTTTTTTTTGTATCTTTCTGAAAATGTTACTCTGTAATGAAATGCAGTGCAAGGACATGACGCTGAGTGAAATGAGCCAGGCACAAAAGGACAAATACTGGGTGCCTGGGTGGCTCAGTCGGTTAAGTGTCTGCCTTCAGGTCAGGTCACGATCCCAGGATCCTGGGATCAAGCCCCACATGGGGCTCTCTGATGGGGCTCTCTGCTCAGCGGGGAGCCTGCTTCTCCCTCTCCCTGCCTCTCTCCCTGCTTGTTCTCTCTCTCTCTCTCTCTGTGTCAAATAAATAAATAAATAAATACATCTTTAAGAAAAACATTAAAAAAAGGACAAATACTGTGTGATTCCACTCAGATGAGGTACTCAGAGGAGTCAAATTCATGGAAGCAGGAAGTGGGATGGCGCTGGGGCTGGGGGTGGAGGGAAGAGGGAGGTAGTGACTGATGGGAACAGAGTTTCAGCTTGGGAAGATGGAAAAAGTCCTGAATATGGATGGTAGTTATGGTTTACAACAGTACTTAATGCCACTAACCCTATGCTTAAAAATGGCTAGAAGGGTAAATTTTATATTATGTATATTTTATCACAATTTTTAAAAATCCATGGGAACAATACAGATCTTTTCACATCACATTTTGAAAAGATATACCCTGCAAAGGGATTCATAGGCCTCACTGGAGAGCTCCATGTCACAATGTAGGCTAAGACCCCCTGATTCCGGGGGATTGCCCTTCCTCGTGCCTGTATGCTGTTCCAAGCCTGCTTTGCCCGAGGAATATTCCTCAGTCTTCAGGGTCCATCTCAAATGGCGCTGTCCCCGTGGCTTCTGTTCTGTTCCCAGGGCTCACCTGAGGACATATTCTTTACATCCCTCTAAGCATGCTGCTAGGATCCCAGCTGGACCTCGCTGCTTGGCAAGAGCCCAAGACCTTGCTCTCTGCCTCAATGAAGGGTTATTTGGCAAGTGTCAGAGGAGTGTTCAAGCCATGTTATTACCAAACTGAGACTTCCCCTTGGTGCGACAGAGAAACTCGAGTGAATATTAATTACTTAATGCTTTGTCCATGCACCATTGACATGAATCTCAGGGTAATGTTCCCACGCTTTGTGAGAATCTATATAATCTTAGTGAATCTATAATCCCTATGAGGTTGGTATTATCAGGAACAACATTTTGCAGATGAGGAACCAAGGCTCAGAAAGGTGAACCTGCCTGACCCTGGAGATCTACTGCATCGAACATCTTTCTGTAGTGATGTTCCTCAGCAGAAGCCCAGGGCTACATTACATAAAGATCATGTCTCATTGGAGAATCTGGCTTTGAACCCACCAGCGAAAAATGAGGGACTAAACAAGCAAGGATTGTCCCATCCCCAGAGTTGGAAAGGCCATCCAGCTTGTCCTACCTGTTTCGCAGGGTGGCTGAGGCCATCGGGAGAAGTCTTCGTGTCCTGGCGCCAGCCTGAGTATCTCTCGGTTTCTTCTTCAGCCTGAGTCGTCATAATGGAGGGGATGGGAGAGGGGGGTCTGGGTCTGTAACCTGTCCTGCTTCTCAGGATTTGTGGCACCTCTTGAATTGACACCAAAAAACAGCAATCATAATCCCTCTGCTAACCCCCTGATATGGATTATCTCAATGATTCCAGAACTTTCTTCCCTTGTGGCTCCCTTTATAAATTTGGTCATATCTGAGTGTCATTGAAACTTATCTACTTAGTGATTCTTTTCTCCTTTCAATGGACCTGCTTTTAAGAATTAGATCTATTGATTTACAAAGCAAATTCCATGTCACTATGTAAATAGACATGTAGTTAGGAACCATGCAAATCATTTCAATCAAAAGAAACTATTTCTTAAATTCTACCTTTGTATTGCTGCCTGGAATAGACTAAAGTATACTCTCTTTTTGTTAAAACATGAAGGAAACAGCAAAAATACTCAGCCTGTGTTAGGTTTAAAGACACACTACCATCAAACAGAGATGTTCGTGATGTAATTAGGAGGGTCCAAAGGGAGTTAAAAAAGACATAACGGGGGCACCTGGGAGGCTCAGTCAGGTTAAGCATCTGATTCTTGATTTCCACTCAGGTCATGATCTCAGGGTTGTGAGTTCAGGCCCTGCATCGGGCTCCTCGCTCCGTGTGGGGCCTACTTAAAAAAAACAACAAAAAAGAAGACATTAGGTACTTATGGTGTGAGTCAATGCTATTTAATGCCCTGTCTGAGTATCATCTAAAATCATTTCAGGGGGCGCCTCGGTGGCTCAGTTGGTTAAGCAACTACCCTTAGGCTCAGGTCGTGATCTCCGGGTCCTGGGATCGAGGCCCGGGTCAGGTTTCCTGCTAATCAGGGAGTCTGCTTCTCTCTCTCTCCCTCTGCCCCTCCCCACTGCTCATCCTCTCTCTCTCTCTCTCTCAAATAAATAAATAAAATCTTAAAAAAATAAATAAAATCATTTCAGGCATCATGTGTGGTCTCTGTAAGCTTCCAAACACTCCATTATCAGACTTCACCCTCCAACAACCCTACGCTGGTGTCCTAATATCAGATAGTACTACTCCGTCTGATGGGTGCAGAGAGGCTGCTCCCTTAGCCTGAGGTGGTATGCCAGCACGGATCCCCCCACTCTCTGCCTCCAGAGCTGGGGCTCTCCCCGCCCCCCAGGCTGCTGAACTCCTGGGCGGTGTTCCATTCCGGGGCTACATCTGCCCCTGGGATTTTGTGGCGTTCAGTGAATCCCCAGGAGTTGCCGAGGCTGGATGTGTCTATCCAGCACAAAGTCTGCTGTTGGGGGCCCCTTGGTGACACGGGTTCCAGGTCTGCGTTCTCCCGCTCATGTGACGGCCCGGGCATGCAGTAGCCGGAGACCTGCTCAGCCGTAGCAAATGAAGATGACGTTGATGCGGGAAAGGAGGGACAGGAGGGGAAGGACACGGGGGGCAAAGGGATGGAGAGAAGGAGAGCAGCCTCAGGGTCTCCATCTGGAAAGTGGGGATACTATAAGTTACTTCGTGGGGTAGGTGACCTCGGGAGGACTTAAGCACGTAGTAGGGGCTTCATTCCCCCTCTCCTCCCCTCTCTCTTATCTCATATAGCCCCTGCCCACCTGTAAGTGCATAGTATTTAAAGCGAAGATGGGGAGTGTGTAGCCAAGGTCCGCGCTGACACGGGGATACATGGGACAGTGGGACAAGCCAGGCGCAGTCAGCCAGAGTCCCCTCAAGCGTCAAGGCAACTTTACCAGAACCTGGAGCAAGGGGTCCCTGAAGAGGCAACCTCCGATATGAACCAAGAAGTCCCTCTCAGCCGAACAGCCTGCGATCCCCCCATTAGAACTTAAGTTCGGCTTCCCCCGGCTTCTGCAGGCTCCCTAGGGAGATGTAGGAGTAGATCATAAAGCAGAAATTCGGGTTTCAGGTGCTTTGGTTCAACAGATCCCCCAGGAACCCTGGGACCCCGAGAAAGAGAAGGAAGGGGGAAAAGACAGGACCCAGCAAAGGTAGAGATGCCTCTCTCTACACATGGGCTGAGGGGTCCCAGGGCTTCGCTGAGAGGGGGAGGGCAGGCCTGCCACAGCCCCCAGATGAAAGAACGCAGAGGGGGCCCTTCCCGAGGTGCGTGACCGTGTGCGTCAGTCCCCTCCACACCGGCCTCTTATCTGCTGTGGGCGGAAAGTCGGCCTGATGAGAAGACCAGATTACACCCCAAGCCCGGGCCTGCTTCTCATCGCGGGCAGACCACTTCCGCGGGCTCCCTGGAGCCCGGGACATCTGGCAACCTGGTGGGCTTCTCCTTCGGGACAGGAGAAAACACCAACACAGTGGTGCGGTGCGCAGCCGAAGGTTGAAAAGCCATGGTAGATGGAGAAGGAGCCCGGGAGCGGGGCATCTAAACTGCTCTGTGGGCCGCAGAAGCCTGTCTCTTCTCAGGGCCTCCGTTTCCCGAACTGTAAAATTGTGGCTCAATGTCCAACCTATCTGAGGTTTCAGAGCGCTTCTTGTTCTTAAAACAAAAACAATGCTATAGATACTGCTCTCAGATAAAAATACAGATGCAGACGGAACGGCCAGAAAAATGCTCATGATGATATATTGATAATATATTATTGATTGTCAATTGATTACTGATTGCCTATATACTCTTGATTGCCTAACGGATAATATACTACTGATAGGTATATTATAATATATTGGTACTGATGCCCCATCTCCCCTGGAGCCAAATACCCCGATCTTAGAAAAATCCAATTTAACGAAAGAATCTTAATACTCAGCCAAAGAGAGGGAGTAATGCAGACTTAAGGGTCATATTTATTTGGTCTGAATTAACTGAGCTTAATCTGAGCCTGTGCATCAGGGCTCAGACCTGGTGGCCTTCTTTATTTTATACTGCACAATATTTTCGAAAAACTGAGCAAACATCTTAATAACAAAAGATTTCCCATGAAAATGCCAATATTTAACGTCTCTGGGAAAATCCGGATCTGGCCACAGCCAGCTGGAGCTGAGCAGGAGAGGGCCAGCCTGCGGTGGGCACAGTGTGCTCATCCTGTCCCTGCTGGGTGACATTTTGGGGTTTGAGTTTGAGACTGTGCTTAACAGGGAGAAGGTCTGGATGTTCAAGGCAGAAAAGGGGGGATGCCCCTGGTGGGGGTGTTAGTCTCCTCCCTGGTGACCGATGGAGACATAGCCAGGAGCCTGCTCCGTCTTGAAATGATCAGCCTGCCCGCCTCAGCCCAGGGCCAGCCTTGCGCGCACCCCCTCCCCGCCTGTTGGCCAAGAAGGAGGCCCCTGTGTGTGGCTGTCTGAGCCCCTGAGAAAAGAATGTCAGCCTGCTGAGGGCTGGGGCCCATATGCAGCCCAGAAACGTCCCAGCCTCCCATTCGATCTGGGTTTTCTGCTCAACCTCTAGCGCACCTACTGCCAACTGGTGGCTTTTCATTTCTTCTGCCCTGGGCCTTTTTCCAACATGTGAAATTGCTTTCTTTTTCTTTCTGCGGGTGGATTCCATGCTTGGCAACAGAGTTCTCTGGATTGAGGCTTTTGCAAAAGTGACCTTTCAGAAAGACTTTTCTCTGTCTGACTTTCAAGACCCCACCTACCTCACGGTCTTAAGTCTCTAGCTCTGCCTCCCCAGTTTGCTGCGCCCCAGGGGGTGTGACAGCAGGAAAACCCTTCCCCAGGGGGGAATGCTTGAGCCTGGCCATGGGTCCACAGCTAAACACAGCAGGAAGATCACACAAGGAAGCTAGAACCTGTGGCAGTTCCCCCGGGGTGGGACAGTGCCAGGCATGTTCTGGGCGGGAGGCAGGCAGCAGGAGCAGAAGGGTGAGGAATGAAGGGTAG
This sequence comes from Halichoerus grypus, assembly GCF_964656455.1. Taxonomy (NCBI): domain Eukaryota; kingdom Metazoa; phylum Chordata; class Mammalia; order Carnivora; family Phocidae; genus Halichoerus; species Halichoerus grypus. Next base: position 27,939,505 of record NC_135726.1, read on the forward strand.
GCAGGGTCCAAGTGCCAAGAGGCTAGGACGCCCTGCTCCACTTTGGCCTGAGGTCCATGGGAGCCATTGTAGGTTTAAAGCCGCAGACGATGCTGACGAATCTGGGTTTTGGAAACAGCAATGTATTGACTAGAATTAATATAGAAATGGTCACTAAAAGTAGAAGAAAGAATAAATGATGCTTTTTATGTTCTTACAGCTTTAGATTCAAGGCCCAGAGAAACCCAAGTACTTGTCCTAGATCACACAAAGATCTTAGACCAGACCCTGAGGGACTTTTTTCTCCAGCTTTGCCTTTCACATTTTACAAAGCATGTATCTGCCCCACACAGGTATTTATAAGTGGGAGCCCACATAGAAATTGAGAGCCTTCATGCTAAGTTTGAATTTCTTGTTTCTTTTGCTAAAGCAGATCTGGAGACATTAGATAGTCTCTTCTTCTCAGTTTACCGCACTCCCCACCATTCCCCAAGATGACCCCAGCACCAGGGTGGGAGGACCGTTGTTATGGGTTATTGGGCCTGCATTGTTGTTTTTTCCCTCCTAGAGGAACATTATTATATAGTCATGGCTTTAACATGTGGCTTTAAGCAAAATGAAGCCGGAGTGGGCCTCATGTTTGGAGGAAAAGAGAGAACACATATTTTGGTAGAAGTAAAGACTACTTCTCTGTGCTAGCTTTAAGGTGCAAATGAACCCCTCCTTCACTCACTTTCACTGTGACCCCCATGCCCAAGGACTCAGGCACAGAGGCCGAAGGGCATAGTGGTTAGGAGCGTGACTCTTCTGGTGACCTTGGGCAAATTCCTTAGACTCTCTCCACCTCTGTTTCATCATCAGCAAAATGGGGTCACGATGGTAATCACACCTATCCTGTAGGTGGTTGCGAGCCTCTATAAGGGAGCAAGGGTAACGAGCTCAGAGCAGCTCCTGACACCCGATGAACACATACAGGAAGGGGCTATTATTGTCATTATGGTGAGTGGCAACTCACTGACTTATGCAAGTATTAGTTAAATCGCTTGACAAACATCGATTGACTTTGGAAGGTAGATGCCTTTGAAAAATGCCAAACTATAAAAATGAGCTATAACTCAGTGGTTCTCAATCGTGATGGACATGGAACGATCTGGAAAACTGTGGTAAAATACTGATTCTGGGGCCCACCCAAGATCAAACACCAGAACCTCCCGGGGCAGAGTCTGTGGCCCCCATAATGATGACCAAGTCGTGGTCAGAATGTGGCACCGTGCTCAAGCTAAGTCCGGGTGTGCATGACCTTGACAGTGGCTACCTTCTTAGATTTTGCACCCTGGTGTGCCTCATTTGCTTGACCTGGTCCCTGTCCCGTCTCAAAGCACTAGAATAGACATTCCACAAAGGCAAGGATTTTTTGGTTTATTTTTTCCCCCTGCAGTGAACACATAGAATGACCTTGATAAATATTTATTGAATGAATGGACCTATCCTCCTAAAGTTCTGGCTACACCTGCCTCTGCTGAAGACAGCGGGTTCTGCTCTCCACAAACCAGAGGTCTGTAGTCTTAGATATCACACGGTCAGTGTTGCCAGAAGGGACCTTGGAGGTCACCTGGGACAGTTTTTCCCAAGCCTAAGGCATTCGAGTCTCCCCATCAAGATATTTGCCATGCCTGCATCCCTCTTGAACTATTTATTATTTCTATTGTTGAACTATACTCTTGTTTGACAAAGACACCTTAAAGAAAATCAGTCCTGTAAAGGAAAAACTATTACCGCTTGCTTTAAGTAAGTAACTATAAAAATAAATACAAAGGAAAGAAATCATGTTATTAATTTTAGTTGGATGCCATGCCTGAGGAGAGATGGAGTCTGAGGACTCCCCTCTTACAATGATGAAAAGAGGTTTAGAAACAGAAGAGCGGTGTTAAAGTCATGGTACCTTTGGACTGAGACTTTCTCTTACAGGGACTCAGAAAGCTCGAAGGGTAGTTCAATAGTGATCCCTTTCTCTCTCTGTGCGTCAATATGATTTAATGCCATATTCATGTTTATCACCCAATCCCATCCAGTTGGTACCCAACCATCATGGTACCCATCCCACTGGGAAAATCTGCAGCTAGTCAAACCCTCTCTCGTTTGCAAGACTTATGCCCCAAAGGAGAAGGGTTTACCCAAGGTCACATTCACTTAATCGTTCATACATTCATTTGATGTCTATCCATGGGACACCTCCTATATGCCTGGCACTGTGAACCAGGCAGGCCAAGTCCCATCATCATGGAGCTACCATCTTAGAGGCTATATCCCAGGTCCCCTGACTCCCAGTCTGGTGCTCCTTCCTTGCCCCTTCCCATCTGGTAGAAGGTGTTTTCATACTTCCTGTTCACTGCCTGCCTGCATATGACAGGCCCTCAGTGTTACATTAACATCTTTTCATCTTAATCAAGCAACTACGTTTTCACCCCCTCTTGGGCTTCCCCAGCCCTCCGGCACGCACTTCGAGAATGCTGCTAATTTCAACGTCTGGCTTCCAGACCCAGACGTTAAAACGACTACCTTTCATCTCAGGTTCGTAACACAGAAAACCTCCAATATTGGGAACAGATAGCCTCGAAGGTGGGTTCATATCTCTCAGCAAGACTGCTGTAACTTTACTCTCCTGCGCCCGATCAAGGCTTTTCTCTCTGCTTCGTAGGTATTTTAATACAAATGTTCCTTTCATTTGACTGATTGAAGGTCTCCAACCTGCAATAAATGAAACATCTGATCCCCTTGAATCCAAATCACTTTTTCTTTGATTTTCTTTTACTTCTATTTCTTCATCCTTTGTTCTGCAGCTCGAGTCAAATTTCCCTTTAGAAATTGAAAGAACGTGTGTGGGTTTTTTCCTGCTCTTTTTTTTTTTTTAAACCGGGCTCTAGTGTAAGTACCGGCTCATGGACTAGAATATTAAGGTCGAGTTCAATGGCTGACTGTCTCCAGCAATGTGTTTTGCGTGCCATTGTCCTCCCCACCCCGCCCTGTCCCCCAGTTTTGGGCAATGGCTGTACAAATTAGCCTCTATGGAAAAGTCACGGAAGCTGGCTTCCTGAGTAACCCCTGAGCTTGAGAGAAAATAAGACTAAAGATTTTTTTTCCTCTGCTGAAAGAGTTTAAGATAGCCATGCACAAAGGCCTACATGTTGGCATTTGGCTACGGAGGTGAGCATTTCATTGCCTCTATAATGACTTATACCTTCTACATGGCATTGGGTCCCTAGTTTCAGGTAAAGAGCCAATGGAGACTGTCAGTCTCTGGAATGACTGGCTTGTCCATATTAGTGAGTTCAGATGGTGAGCAGCGGTCTTTCAGGAGCTGGCTAAGCCCTCTGTGAGTTCACTTCTCTGGTGGTGCCCTGCGTCCATACTTCGCTAGGCTGTTTAGCCATGCAGTGGTCTTGCCTTTGCATCTGGGGAGGCTTGAGGGGCACGTATTGTGGGTACCAGGGTTGCTCATTCCGTGCTAGTAAAAAAAACTGTCTTTCTCCCTGAACTGGTAAAAAGGTTTATTCCTTAGGGGTGATCAGGTAGGTACTGGGGGGGGGAGGGGGCAATCCCAAGGAATATTCTATTGAACTCCTTACCCTTTGACCTGCTGCTGTCCAGGGCCAGTGAGCCTTCTTCAACCTGTGCAGTCTTCCAGGCTTCAAGACACTCTCTCTCTGCGAATGATCTGTGTCTAATCCCTGCCTCTTGCTTACCTACCCACGGATGGTAGTCAGGCATCAAGATGGCCCACAGAGATCCCAACTCCTGATATTCACATTCTTGCTTAGTCCTCTCCTGCTTTGCACCAGGGTAGGGCTGTGTGACCAAAAGAAACTGGTGGAAGTAATGGTGTATGTCATCTGAGAATGGGTCATAAAAGACTGGCTTCCATGTTGGGTGTGTGCTCTCTCTCTCTCTCTTCCTGCTCTGCCTCCCCCCCTTGGATCTCTGGCTCTGGAGAAAGCAAGCTGCTATGTTGCAAGAAGCCCTCTGGAGAGACCCAGCCTGCAAAGAACCGAAGCCTTCAACTGACAGCCAGTGAGAAGCTGAGGCCTGCCAACAACCATGTGAGTGAGTCTAGAAGTGGGTACCCCATCCCCTGCTGAGTCTTCAGATGACAGCAGCCCCAGCTGCTTGAGAGAGCCTCCTGAGAGACCCAGAGCACAGCTTAGCTGCTTATAGATACTGAGCCTCAGAAACTGCATGATATAAAGCATGCATTGTTTAAAGCTGCTAAGTTTGGGAATAAGTTGTTATGCAGAAACAGATAACTGATATACCAGTGAAGTAGTCCCAAGGCTCTCTGGGGTGTTCCAGATCAGCTTACTCAATCTGTGGGGCAGAGTTTCCTTACTGTCCCTAATAGGTTTTCTGTTCTCCCTCCACAAGAGAGACCCCTGGCTTTTAAAGGGCTCTTTGGCTGCCTGGAAGATGCACTGTCCAGCTTCCCTTGCAGCTAGGTGTGATTACATGACCACGTTCTGGTTAGTGGTCATATGTGGAGGTGGGATGTGCAACTTCTGGAGGGTGCCCTCACTAGAGACACTGTCTTACATCTTCCTTTCTTTGTAGCTTTCTCCTTCCTGCAGGCTGGAACTGTTCATTAAGGCTGGAGCTCCTGCAGCCACCTTGAATGATGCAGAGCAACAAGATAGAAGGCATAAGGGTCCCCATCAGGGAGGAGAACCAAATCAAACCCCAGCCACCAACCCTGGAAGTTTTAGATGGGAGAGAAATAAACCTTCCCCCTCCCTGTGTTATTGTGAGGACTAAATGAGTTAATAGATGGACAGTGGTCAGAACATGTAGGCAGTGCCAAGCACAGAGAAAGTGCCACGAAAGTTTAGACTCTAGAGCTCTCACCAAGGCCTTGCTTGACTGAGAGATCCAAATGGCTCCTTGGAAGCTTTCTTCCCTCCTAGAAGTTTAAAGCCTTCTACTGAGGCATTCTTTCTTAGAGTCCCACATTCTGCTCTCTTGTGCAGTCACTTCTCTGTATGATTGGTCTCAGGAGGCCTATCCCACCCACCCGTTCTTTCCAGTTGCTCACTCTGCACCCATAGGTTCATATCAGTTGGTCCCTTGGGGCAGGATCTGGGCTCAAATTCCTGGACTCATCAAATAGATACCTCCAAAATATTTGGCTAGATTGACCAGATGAGTGGTGGTGCCATTGTTGGGATAAGAAAGACCTGGGGGATGGCCAGGGAGAAGGCTTGGAGGGGAAATGTCAAGATTGTAGATCTGGCCATGTTGAGTTTGAGATTCAAGCCAAACTGTTGAGTAATCAGGTGGAAATATAAGTCCAGGGAGTTAAGGGTTGAGGTCAAGGACGGGGAAATAAATCTGAGTACAGAGCATGCTCGTACTTATGTATGTCAACAGCAGAAGACCTTGACCTTCCAACTTTGCTGACATTGTGGATAATGCTGACACGTCCAAGTCCAAGTTATTCTGGTATCATTTTTGAGGAACATCAACTGGATCCTTGCAATGCACAGGCTGTCAGTGAGGGGGCCACATGGACATTTTAAAAAAAGATTTTATTTATTTACTGGGGTTGGGGGGAGTGGCAGAGGAGGAGGGAGAGAGAAAATCCCAAGCAGATTCCCTGCTGAGTGCAGAGTCCTACGCGGGGCTCAATCTCACGACCCTGAGATCATGACCTGAGCCAAAATCAAGAATCGGACGCTTAACCCACTGAGCCAACCATGCACCCCCACATGGCCATTTTAAGATGAATATGAATGGATATTTCTGAAGGAGCTCAGGTTTTAAAATCAGAGAGCCCTAGGCTGGATGTCTGGCTCCATCACTTAAAAATCTATGACCTCTGGGCAACTCGATTACTTTTGCTGAGCCTTAGTTCTGCCACCTGTAGAATAATGACAATAGAGTTGTTGGCATATTAAGATTAAAAAAAAATCATGCCACAAATAATTCAACTAAGAGAAGAGACTAATGCATCTTACTCAATCCCCCCACCTCCTGGAAGGAAAATCTTATTGCTATTTCTTGCCTGTATATATTTCTTTTATAATTCCTAAATAATGTTTTTGTTCCATGTGGTGAATGAAGGCAGGAAGGTGTTGTAATGGTACAAGAGCTTTGATCTCCAGTTGGCACCTTGGAATGTTCCAGAACTTCTAATGCTACAGAATAAGCCCAAGATGATTTGGGAGCCACACATTAGCCTCCCACCTCACTGCAATAAAAATCTGGGGAGAATGAGAGAGAGATCAATCGACTAGTGCTTCCCCTTAGCACCTAAAGGTGGCCATGATCTGTGGCCCATGTCATGCATTGAACCACAAATACCAGAGTTGGGCATGAGGGTCTCCGGATATTTATATTTACAGACCAGGTGACCTGGCTGGTAAAAGTGAGTACGGGAGCTGGTGGGTGGCAGCGTCCTGGGCCAGGCTCTCAGAAATCTCAGCTTACATGTGTAGAGGAGGGCCTGGTGTCCCCACCTGGAATGGCCTCAGCTCAGGCCCATGCGCCTGCGGATGCCCCCTCAGGAGCTCAGCCCAGCGCTGTGTTGGGGGTGTTTGTAAGCCATTTAACGTGTCCTGTACTCAGTTTTAAAGGGTCTCGTCATCCTGAAAGCTCTCTAAACAACAATCCTCTCCTCCTTCTTGGCGTCCTTCCTTCCTTCCTTTCTTTTTTTTTTTTTTTCATCTCTGGATTTGTTGCAAGCATGATTAGAAACCTGCTGTTGTGAGTTTGCATGGAGGAGGTGGAGGCTTCCCATGTCCTCCTGCTTGTTACTTGCAGAAAGGCAGACATCAAAAGGCCCCGCGCCTGCGCCCCACGTGGCCCAGATCTTCCTGTATAATGTGCAGAGGAAACTGGGGCCTTTGTGCTTCCCTCACTCAGATCATATCAATTCAGTTTTCCCCTTCGCTTAATTTGTAGTTGGAGTAGTCCTGGCAGGCATGCAGCGGTGGGTGAGGAGGAAGGTCAGGATGGGAGAGGAAGTGGGCTGGATGTGGGCTGGGGAAGACACCCCAGGAGTTGGAAACGCGGGGGGAGGGAAGGGCCAATGTCACTGGGGTAAACCTATGGTCGAGAGATTGCAATAGGGTTGCAGCATTAACCCGGCTGCCCCGGGCCTCCCTGGGCCTCCCCGGGCCTCCCCGGGACTTGGGGCCACTTTCTGTTTTGAATCCATAAAACAAGTTGCTGGTAATGGATGAATGTTAGAGGCCTCTCCAGCCATTAGTTTGTGATTGCACATCCGGTTCTGTCTCTTAACATCTGGCCTGGTCCCTGTCACTTCATCTCCAGGACTCTGTTCCCTCCTATCTACAGTGGAGCTTTGAGGGGACATGCTAGAAGAATAACCATGAAGGGGTTCAGCTGGTGCCTGGAGCATAAGAGGGACCCAGTAAATGCCACTTGCATATGCACCCCTTCTCTACACCTCCTCAGGTACCGGCTGGGTCTCCCTATGCCTCGTGGACTGGATAGGGATCCTCCTTTCTCTTGCGAGCAAGGAAGCCTCTCAAGTGGGCAAAGCAGAGAACGACATGATCAAATATGCAACTGACAAGATCACTTTGGCTGGCCCCATGGTGTGGGGGGGAATCAGACTGGATTTGGGGTCACCTGTTAAGAGGTCATGACAATTATCAAGCTGAAAACTTAAAGTTTGATGAGAGTGGAGGCAGGGAGGCCCGAGGGAGGTGAAAGGACCCTGGAAGTGTTTTGCAGGTAGCATTGGGAGGATTTAGAAGATTAGCCTTGAGGTGTAGACAGAAGAAGTCATCAAAACGCCTCTGAGGATTGGGATTTGTGCCCCCAGATGAAGGGTGGGCCGGGTGCTGACTAGAGGGAGGAAGCCTTGAAGGTGAGGACCATGGTTAGTGCCCTCCCCAGCACCTGGTTCCTTTCCCTCAGCCTCTCTCCTCTGTCATCTTCTCCTTCCCTCCAGAACCTATTTCCAGAGGCCACTCTGGAGGGGACCTGCCAAGCCCCTTCCTACCTCGAGGCCTCTGCACACACAGGCTTTATTGGGAGTGCCTCTTCTGTCCACCCCATACCAGCTCCACAAGTCCTTCTTGTCCTTACATGCCACCTGTCACCTGCTCAGGTCACCTTCCCGGATCTCCTTCTCTAAGTTCTTCATTCCTGGAGCATCCTGTACTATCCCCAGGTGGCCCTGCTCATAGCTGTTATCCCTCAGGGTCATTGGTGATCCCTGGTGCCTGGGGCTGTGCCGACTAGTTGCTGAATGAATGAATGTACGAATGAACGAATGAATGAATGGATGGGTGGATGGCAAAGCTTATGCAGTCTCAGGTGCGGATGAACCAACAACCAACTCATATTATCCAACAGTATTTTAGGAGGAAGACATTTAGCTTGCCATCTCCTAGGCATATCTGCATTTTATGAGACGAAATAAGCCTTAGGCTAAAGGAATGCACCTCTTGTGATGGAGAAAATATTTTTAAAATATTAAATGCCTGTGGTTTTCATCCAAGTCCTCTATAAATCACGGTGTCCACAGCCATTCCACCATGTTTGCTCCAATGAAGGGTGAATGCCACCTTGGGAAGGAGGATGATATAAGTCAGGAGACGTCCCTGCGGACAAGAAGAGGAAATGGAAAGCCCCTGCCTGGCAGGGGAGCCCTGAGAGGAAAATGCTAGGCATGGCCAGGTAGGGAAGCTCTGACCGCCACCCTCAGTGGGAAATACTGGGGCCACATTCTCCACATGAGCAACACCTCGACTGTCCAGATGGGATAGATCGCTGGGGTGGGGGGGGCTCTGGTCCTGGGGGCAGAGCTGACGCCAGCAGGTGCCAGCAAGTACTCAGAAGGCACGGTACGGATAAGGGGTCCCTTCCCTCCAGTGTCACACACATGAGGACCAGAAGAAATGATCTGAACTCAGAGGAGATGGTTCCAACTGAGGAAACGGAGTCATCTTTATGAGCAAGCTTACGATATCCATTCCCAAACTTACTGCCTAACACACACAACCAGAGGCAAGAGGTTTGGGGAGACGATAAGACCAATTATGTAAAAGAAAACAGTGACATTTTCTTTGTACATCTGAGTGGTAGTCTGATTGAAATTGTGACGCGCCCCCTTCCCACCCTGTGTGGTAGCATCCTAGGACCAGACCACTTAATACTACACCATAGGATGCCTGCCCCCACAATCCCCAGCATGCCCTCGCCTCCAGGTTGTCCTCCTCCACATCCTCTTCCATCTCTTCTGTAATGGAGATGCCCAGCACTGAAGGACTATTGTATCCAGTAGCAAACAGGAAGTGGGGGTCATGGGGCGCCGAGGCTCAGCTTCCTAGCTCCCAGACTCTTTCATCTGAGACTGATGTACAAGAAACAGCAGTGACCATGAGTGTGTGTGTCTGCATCCCTCCCTGCTTCCTTATGCCCAAGGTGGATTGTCTCCGCCTCACTTGCCTACACACAGACACCAGGGCCTCAGACCCAGGGACCAAGCTCTGTACCCTTGGGCTCCTTAACCAAGCACACTTAACCCTTATTCTCTAATGTGGCCACTCTTGCCAATGAATCCCATGCTAACTAAACAGTTTTTCAGTTCCTGGCTCATCCTCCAGTCCACTCCAATTACCCTCTGCTCCTCCTAGGAGTTAAAATATTCCTGTCATGACTTGACCCTTTTGAAAAAGTCTGATGGTTGTGTCATAAAACAATGGCAAGGCAGTTTAATTGAATTTTTTTTTTTTTTTTAAGTGCATACTGACATCTGATGCAGAATAATAATGCTTGGCACTCACAGAGAACTTTTCATCTTCAAAGCACTTTGCTACCATGAAAGGCCACATTTGCCGAAGATAGATTCGCTTTCCTCTGTGTCACACCGGATCGTATCAGATTGAATTTGGAGGGGACAAGGAGCAGGGGACTCCCTCGGAGTGCTGAGTGGTACTTGAAAACAGCCTGAAAATACGGGCCGGAGAGCTTAGGATAATTGTTGTTTCCATTCTCATTCCTCACAATTGTGTCCCTGTCGTGCCTTCTTATTTCTTTTTTTAGGGTGCATAGGCTGGGTTATGCTGCAGTAACAAGCAATCCCCGGACCTCAAAGACTTAAGCTGGCAGAAGTTGAAGTCTGACTCATGCTACATATCCAGCGGGTCACCTGGGGGCTCTGCACGAGGCACCCAGGATATATAAGTGGCCGCCATTTGAAATGATGACAAATGTCATTCAAAGGGAAAGACAGAGTGTGGGCAATCACACCCTGACTGGCTCCTAACGCTTCCACCTGGAATTGCCACATGTCACTTCTGCTCACAACGTGGCCAACAAGTCCCATTGGCACATCTAACACAAGTCTGAGACCTATCACAACCTCCTTAATCTCTCTCTTGAAACTGATCGCTTTTCTTCCCTTCCGTTTCCACGTCACTTCCGCCAGCAACTTCTCTCCTTCCCTAGGCTTCTGTAGCAGCCATCATCTGATTTCCCTAATTTCACCCATCCTTCTTCCCCCTCATCTGCTGTCCATACTTCAGATGGAGTTTTTCAGTATGTGACTCTCATGTCATTACCCTCACCTCACGTTAAACCATTTCATGGTCTTTCCATGGCTCTGCATCACAGCTGGACCCTGACCTACCTCCTGCCAACCTCATTTTGGGTCATGCTTCCCATCATTGTCCTTCTGAGTCCTTGAACCACAGGTTCTTCGCATTGACATTGTCTTCACTTAAAAAGCTCCTGACCCCAGCTCCCTTCTCCCAGGTAGCTCCCAGCCACTCACGCCCTCTCCAGAGAAGTCTCTCAGATAATCCTTGGTGAGTCCACCTTGAGCCTCTCTTGCATATGACTCCCTGCAGTCAGAACTGTATTTGCATGGATGACTCATTGGCCACTCCATAAATATTGATGGATTGAATGAATGAATGAATGAAGTTCTCCCATTTCTATCTGCCCAAATACCCACCTTATCTCAGGGTTCAAAGGCAAAGCCCTTTGAGTGTAGCTTCCTTGTCATATTTATCACATTTCCTTATTCTACAATCATTGTGAATATCTTTCCTTCCCCATGGTGCCTGGTACCCTCAGAGCCTTGCCTATGACTGACACTTAGCCTGTGGTTGTTAACTGACCCAGAGTAGCTAAACTCACCCTTTCGGGTTTTGATGGGGAACGAAGTCTACATGGCATCCCTGTCATACCCCATGGGGTGTGGCTCTGCCCATCTGCCTGACCTCCTCCTCAACCCCTCCTCAACCCCTCCTCTTCACCCCATTCAGCCCTGCCTAGCCACAGCAAACCTTCTGGCTCTTCCTCAAGCATGCGAGCTTGTCCCAACTGCAGGGCCTTTGCACTCACTGTCTGCTCCTTCCAGAATCCTCATCCCCAGGTCTTTGCATGTCTGTCTCCCTCACTTAATTCATGTAACTGCTTAAATGTCACCTCTCCAGAAAACTCTTTCCCATCAAAAATGGCATACCCTCTTTTCTCTCTACTTAAAGATTGTTCTCTGCTTTTTAAATGGTTTATTACGGCTTTCATAAAGGCATGCCATACATTTATTTGTTTTCTGGTCCTTCACTGGAAGGTATGTATGTTCCATGAGGAGAAGAGTCATCTGTCTTGCTTGTCACCCTAGCTTCCATCTCTTCAGCCTCTAGAACAGTGCCTGGCCCAGAAGGGACCAGTGAACACCTGCGAAGGAAGGATTTTTATGATGTTGACTCACTGGCTAGTTTTGTCACTTGGGGACATAATTAAGAGAATTAACTTGGTTGATATTTTAGTTGTATGGTAACCGGTATTTTCTAGATGTTCCCGTAAGAAAGGGAGGAATCGTCTTCCAAATTTCAGCCTAGTTTTCTTTCCATTTCTGCCTGTTTTTCTGACTCTGTCTCTCACTTTCTCGACCGATCAAAGTCACATATACATATACACGTACATCTACTCAGAACAACTTTATTAGATCATTAGTTGAGGTGATGGAAAGTTGACGCTCTTTGATTTTGTTCTTCATGTGTTGTAGATTTCAAATAAATTAAGTTAGTCCCCAGAAAACAAAGTATGAATTTTGCAATTTTCTGAGAATTATTGGAACCAGGTCTTCAACACGAGATACGAGTCTATAAATATTCCCAATGCTTAAAGCGGTAATTACATTTTGGTGCTGATTCGCACGTAAATGTTTTCATATTTCCACCACATGTATGTTGGAGTGTACATATTTTTCTTTTTTCTTTCTTTCTTTTTTTTTTGTTTAAAGAACAGCACATAAAATACAAATCTTTCTACTTCAAAGTAGCAGGAGAGGAGTTAGAGTTCTAAATATTCTCTGATTTGGAATGGTGTTCCACTAGCATGAAAACCAACATTTCATCAAAGGGGCTTGCTTCAATCAGGGTTGTACCGGTGAGATATAAATTATAAATCATATCTTCTGTTTTACATGAGAAATGGGAGCTCTGAGGTGGATCGTGCTCGAACAGATGGACTCGAGGTGGTTTCATGTCTTCTGCTGCTTATGTTTTGCTTCTAATGTCATTTTCAAAGATCCCATCATTAACTTCAGAGGCACTCAGGCAAGGTTCTTTCAACAACTAAATATGGGTTTTGGCAAAGGTTCCAGCAGCCAAACAAGGCAGGGTGGCCTGGGGTGGCTAGGGAGGCACAAACCGACCAGAGAAGGGGCACGGGGAAGGGGACCGAGCAGGGGACAGAGAAAGGACATAACTCATGCCTTCCCAATTCCATTGCCTTAGCTAGAGAACGCCAGGGAAGGAATATAGGACTGACTTTAGGTCCAGCTGCCATCCATTGTTAATGCTGGGCTTCAGCTTCCCAGCTATTCAGTACTTAGAATACGAGGAGGTTGGACCAGATTGGGCTGATAGGTGTGTTTCCACTGTAAAAATTGTTAATTGTTGAAATTCTGCTCGGTAAGAAGTTTCTGAGAGCTGGGGTAACAAATAACCACAGGTTGCGTGGCTTAGCACCACAGAAGTTTATTCTCTCACTGTTCTGGAGGCTAGAAGTCCAAACTCAAGGTGGCAGCAAGGTCACGCTCGATCTGAAGGCTTTAGGAGAGAGTCCTTCCTTGCCTCTCCCATTTTCTGCTGGTCCCAGATGTTCCCTGGCTCGTGGCCACGTCGCTCCAACCTCTGCCTCTGTCTCCACATGGCCTTCTTCTCTGTGTCCTCTCCCCTTCTTATAAGGACACCAGTCATGGGCGCCTGGGTGGCTCAGTCATTGGGCGTCTGCCTTCAGTTCGGGTCATTGTCCCAGGGTCCTGGATCGAGCCCCGCATCAGGCTCCCTGCTCGGCGGGAAGCCTACTTCTCCCTCTCCCAGTCCCCCTGCTTGTGTTCCCTCTCTCGCTGTGTCTTTCTCTGTCAAATAAATAAATAAAATCTTAAAAAAAAAAGGACAGCAGTCGTGGGATTTAGGCTGTATCCTTAATCTTGAGGTCCTTAACCAATGACATCTTCGAAGGCCCTGTTTCCAAACAAGGTCAGCTTTCTGAGGTTGTGGGAGACATGAATTTGGGAGGGGGGACATTATCCAACACACAATACCCCCGTAGGCTTCTGTTGTCCTGGCTTTCTTGTCTTCTCCCTTGGACTCTATGAAGCTCCCCTGGATCCAGCACCTGAAGTGTTAATTCATGGCACGGCAGGTCACCTAGGGACCAGTCACCTGCTCCAGCTTGCTGAGGCCATAAGGACACAGACAGCACAAGGGGAGGGCAGGGATGAGCCCAGTGAGGACCAAAGAGACTTCAGACATAGACCGAGGGAAGAGGGTGATTGAGGGGCGCATTCTGGGAAGACTGGGCCCCAGTGGTGGGTGTGTACGTGTGCGTACATGAGTGTGTGTGCTGCCGAGAGTAGCCTCTGCTTGGTCAAAATGAATGCCTTTGCCATGTGGCTGGGTCAAGAATGCTTTCCTACACTTAAACATCTACCCATGTTTTTTCTCTGCCTGGAATGTTCTTCTACTTTCTCTTAAGCTATATTCTTCATCCTTCAAGGCTTTCTGGAATTTTATTCATGCCTGTTGTGCTAAGACTCTCTTCTCCAACCTTCCTCTGCTCTGAAATGCAGGAGAGAGAGAGAGAAAGCCAGGGAGAGCCAGAGACCTGCAGGCTCCATTTCCCCAGGTCCTGATCAACTGGTGTCCAGCTGGATTCAACCAATGGGAGGCACGGCAGGGGCCTGGAAGGCTGGGTGAAGGGAGACACCAGGGTATTTCTCCTTTTCCTCCCCAGCTGCTGATGATCCCATATTTGGCTTCTTATCTTCTCTATCACTGGTAAGCAATTCCCTGCATTAAATTCTTTCTGTTTTAAGTATTCGGACTATTTGATTGAAATACCTTTGCGGCAGCACCAAAATCTGCTGCATAACCATTGATTGATTTACCTCTCTGCCTCCCAACGAGATGGTGAACTTGCCGAGGTAGGTCCTGTGTATTACTGCTTTTTGGGAACCCCCCCAACCCCATTAGAGCCTTCCTCTCCCACCCCACCCTGTCCAGGGCTTCTTGCATAGGAGGTTCATAGTAAATGTCTGTTGATTGAATGAATAAATGATAGGAAAAAAAATCAGCTTTCCAGGGGCTTGTATTTGGTAAGTAGAGGTTGTCTTCCATTCCCTTGACACAACTTACAGGGGTTTGTTCTTTGCCTACATTGCACTTATCACAATGTATAATCATCTGGCTATTTGTACATTTATTTGATTAATGTCTGTCTCTTCCTCTTCAGGGGACAAAGCTTGGAGCAGTTTGTCTCGGCCGCATTGTCCCGGTCCAGTGCCTAGCAGATTGTTAAGTACTCGGGAAATCTTTGTTAAATGAACAATGGGTGGCCTAGGCAAGCCTTCAAAATTTCTAATTGCTTTGAACTTAAGAGAAAACTTAGCTCCACCTACTTTGGAATAAAAGGGGAAATACATTAGAAAATGAAATTGGAAGATAAAGTATTGAAGCATTTTGTTTGCATTACCAAATACTATTTCCTTTTGCTCTCACCGTCTGTGATAGGCCCTATCCAATCTGACTTGAGAGATCTCTGTTAAACAGAGCAGGACAGAGAGGAGGTTTCTTCCCAGTGCTGCAGAGACATGGACCAGGCCTCTCTTCTCTACCCTTCCACAGCTCCCCTGGGTGGCCCTCTGCCAGAGCCAGTGCTGACCAGACTCTAGTGTTTGGTGGCTTTACACAGCTGAGTCTCTCTCTAGCTGTAACCTCCCAGAGGGCGGGAGCTGTGTTGGCGGTGGTCATTAGAGCTGACCGCAAACATTCCAGTTCTTTCCTCCTTCCAGCGCATAGTAGGATTGCATTTCCTGGCTGTCTGTAAAGCCAGGCCTGGGCAATGACATGTGAGTAGAAGTGATGTATGTCACCTCCAGGAGGGAGCTTAAAGAGCGAGTAGCATGATTTACTAGGTCCTTTTCCCACTGCAGTAGGAAATGTGGAAGCGCCTGGCCAGCCTGGGTCTCAGTGACTTGGAGGAGCAGCGCCCCCTAGTGACCGGTGACGGACATGCAGCATGAATGAGAGGTCAACTCAACTACTGTAGGTTTCTGAGATTGTGGGCTTGCTTGTTTTTGCAGCATGATCCAGCCTCACCTGACTGGTAGCCAAGTCTTATTCACTTGTTTGGCTCTTGAATTAAGTATGGGGCCCGACTCCGATCTTGTGGGCTCTTAATAATTATTTGCTGAATTAACAAATGAATGAAGACAGAACCCCTTACCTTCAAAAGGAGCAGATATCATGTAAGTCAACTGAGTAGGAAGCGAGTGAGGGTGGGAATAAAGACAGAGTTAAGGGTAGGTTGGATATAGAAGTAGATGGTCTAGCTACCAAAATGGGAACGCTGGTGCCTGTTCAACTCGGTTTCATTGGCAGGCTTAGAGTTTAAAACATCACTCTTAGGATATTGACTTTAGCAGTGCCTTGGTAGTTAAAAAAAAAAAAAAGGCAGAAAGAAAGAATGAATACTTGACAGCTGAGATAAAATGAGGCAGAGGAATCAGCAGGTGGTGTGGATAGTATTTTTTCCCTATTTCTCCTTTCTCATGGCTTAAAGTGCTAATTTATCTGCTGCCCGCTGTTCTTATCCATTCATACATTCTTCCAGTCACTTGGCCCATAGATATTGGGAGTAGTCACAGGACGCCAGTTCCTGGGTTAATACAGGATGGATATGACATGATCTATTCTCTTAAGAAACTCACAAGTTCCTAGGGAGACAGACCAATGTGAGTGCTGTCACTCTCACGTCCAAGGTCCTTGGAGGGATTCCATCAGCACCTGCATGAAGTAACCATACATTTTGCTCAAGTCCTTGGTGCTTTCATTCCTTAGTCCTCCAAAGTCCCTTAAATTGCTTCCGCATCCTTGGCCAGCACAGTAGCTCTTGGAGGGAGGAAAGACCAGTCTTACTGTCCCCATTTGCGAGATGAGCGGACAAGCACTGGGGGGAATAAGACACTCAGCCAGACCCAGTGCCAGAGCTGCCGTGAAAACCTTGTGGTCAGAATTTCTAGAGTCAGAGGAGACCAACCTTCTCATTTCGAGGCAAAGAAACCAGTCCAGTGCGGACCAGTGACTTCCTCAAGGTCATTTGGTGAATCAGTGTCAACATCAAGCCTCGAATCCAATTCTCTAGGTCTGCAAAATTCCAGGATGTGTCTTTGTCCAAATGCCATGGATTTTTTAAAAAAACCAGGTTCGAGCAGACTAGCAAAAGGCTCTTCATGTTGATTGTTTCTGCTTCAAATCAAAACCAATTAAATACAAGAGTCAGAAACACCAGGCAGAGAACTGCCTTCTCAAGACACCTCGAGACCCTCCTTGGTCTGACATGCGTGGAAAACACAGACGTGAGCTCTGAGCCACATGCCGAGTGGACATCTTGCAGCCCTGCATGTCGGTTGCATGCGATCAATACTGTGGGGGTTTGTGCCAGCCTCTCTGAATGCTAAAAGTCGGGGAGGCAGGTGGATAATTCTGCAGTGGGGGAGGAGGAAAGCAGGCCTACCAGGTATCTGTTACTCGGGGAGAGATGAAAGAGGAATCAGCAGGCCCTTTTCAAAGCTGAAAACAGCCTGCACGGGCCGCTCACGCGGATGGCCAGCCAGCTGGGCAACAGGAGTTTCTTCCATTGTGGTTGACCAGACCAGGAAAACTTCTCTGGGCTGCTTGTGTTAATAGGTTGTTAATGATTGATGCGGGGGCCTTTTAAGTCACCAAATGAAAGGCAGAAACAGGGCCTGGCTTGGGAGCTGATGACTACACCAGCGCTTGTTTCGTGCAAAGGCGGAATTTTAAAACATTTATGTTGGCTGAGCTCGAGCTGGGCTACACAACAGCCCGTTGAAGGAATGAAACGATCTTGTCTTGTGTTCGCCTTCCTTTGTTCTTTCACTCAGACATTAAAAATACAGCAGGCTAAAAGGAGAAAATAAATTTCAAAGATCCTGCTAGATGTCAGGCTCAAAGAGGAGGCGAGATGTGGAGTGAGTTTGCTAAACAGATAAAGCAAGCGGGTAGAAGACGAGCGGTAGATTCTTTGGACCCAGAGACTTCACTCTGTCTTGGCTCCTCGCAGCCTCCTTGGGGGGTTTTTTGTACACGAGCCTGGTGCACCTGCTGCCCCTCACCCAGGGGTTTTTACAGAGCATCTAGAGGGCTCAAGTGAAGTAGTCATTCTCTGTGCTCTCGGCTCAGCTAAGCTGAGAGTTTCCCAAAGTAGTGTGGCTTAGGTATTTAAAAACAATAATCTTATCTGTTGATGTATAAGACAAATACAGAAGAGCCTTTTCTGTAAGCCATAAATGTGCACTTTCTATCTGTGTATTGTATATGTATGTGTTCACCAATGGAATACACCCAAGTCACCCCCACTTGCGTCAGCAAGCAGAACATGAGTTTGGACACGTTGTGTCCCAAGGATCAGATGATTTCTTTGGGAACGCTTCCCATTACAGATCAGATTTTCTCTAGCTTTGATAATAGCTAATAAGGAGGGCGACTGTATAATTTATCCCTACTGGGACACCTTTGCAGATGAAAATGTACAATGGGCGTAAGGGGCAATTGTCCCGGGAAGCTAGGACATGTGCTCACCCTGCCGATAACCACAGTACACGTGTGTGAGGCGCTATGTGCCTGATCCTCTGTTTCCATGGCCTCACGCCAGTCCTTCTCTGCCCTTCTCTCTCTGCCCTGTACCCCAGCAAGTGGATCTCTATGCACCGCATCTCTGGGCTTCCTCGCCGCCTGGCTCCTGCCGGTGGGAAGCCTCACAGGAGATCAGAGGGTCGGAGGGGCGAGAAGTCAGAGTATTTCTTCCCTCTTCCCTGCTTCCCTCCACTGATGTAGCATCTCCGGCCGCGGCTTCCCCCTTCCATGGCTCAGCTCCTGCCAGGCGGGTCTTCCTCCAAGCCCCAGCCCTCTCTGGCCTCTGGTAGCCCGGTTCCTCTCCTTGCGTCTTCGGCGCTGGGGGATGGAATCAGTTGTTCTCAATTGCTAAGTCTCCAGCTGCCTCCATATCCCTCCTTGGTTCCCACAACCCTGCCCACATGTCTGTGAGTAGCTCCCGCATTGCTCCTTAGAGGGTTCTCCTTAGAACCCGCGGAGTGGAATTCCGTTTCCTGCCAGGATCCTGATGGAGGCAACTGCTTGCTGGGAGTCAGCGCTTTGTGCTCATCATTTCATGGAGTCCCGATGGTGGTCCACGAGGCAGTGACTATTGTTATCCCCATTTCACAGATGAGCAAACCCAAGAGAGAGACGTTAAGTCATCAGCCAAGATGCACGGGTAGAGGTCGGGTCTCACGTGAGTGATGGGAATCTGGGGACAGTGAGGTGGGTCTTGCTCAGACTGATGGCTCAGGGGCCTCTGACCACATCCTAGAACGGCCAGGTAGCTCCAGCAGTTCGGCCCAAACCCCACAGTGCGGAGGAGAGACGCAGACACGTGTGAGACTCAGGCTGGCTTTCTGTAGACAGAGAGAGCATCGGCTGTCGACACTTTCCTCTTTTCCAGCCTTCACTTTAATACCATAGAGCAGTGAGTTGCCCAGACCTGCGGCCTCAGGACCGCTTGTTAAAAATGCCAAATCCAGGGCCTCAGCCCACACCTACTGACTCAGATAACCTGCAGTGTATTACTGGCGACCCATATCTTTTTTTTTTAAGATTTTATTTTTTTTTATTATTATTTATTTGACAGAGAGAGAGACAGCGAGAGAGGGAACACAAGCAGGGGGAGTGGAAGAAGGGGAGAAGCAAGCTTCCCACGGAGCAGGGAGCCCAATGCGGGGCTCGATCCCAGGACCCCGGGATCATGACCTGAGCCGAAGGCAGACTGAGCCACCCAGGCGCCCCGGCGACCCGTGTCTTAACAGGCTTCCCAGGGGATGCTGATGCCATGGCCCCTGGGCTCCTGCGGCTTCCCAGAGCTCCTCGGCACTTGCCAAATTCTTCCTTCGTCTAATGGGATTGAGAACAGGTGAGAAGATGATGTGAAGAGCCCGGGCCCCCTGCCTCCCTGCTTCCCCTGTGGGCCCCTCTCTATTTGTGCAGCTGTTAAAATCACTGGAACAGTTGTTCATGAATATTTCAGGGCCTCTGACAAATCCTGAGCCTGATTAGTAAGGCATAGAGGAAGGAACCCAGAACTGCCTGACCTTACAGCCTGTTGCTAACAGAACTAGTTATTCATTCGTCGAATCCTAGTGGGACCCCCTCCCCCGAATCCGGAAGGCGCAGGCCCTGCTAAACATGGAACCCATAGCTGATGAGGATCGTGGTTATGACTGATCTCTCCATGCTGAGAAGTTTCTACAGGATGCATGGTGGGGACGTTCCCCATACTGTAGTTTAAGTGGGGTTCTACTCCGTGGTGATTAGCAATAGACACTAACTAAATCAAGGGAGAAATCAAAGACGTTTATTAGAAGGTGTATCAGTCAGGATTCAATCCAAGAAACAGAACTGGTAGAAGATATATATTCAGAGTTTTATCGCAAAGAATTGGCCTACACGTCAGTGGGGCTGGCTAGGTAAGTCCCACGTCTGAGGGCTAGGCTGTCGGGAAGACAGGCTGGCATTCTGAGGCATGGACCGTAGCTGTGTCCACGGGCAGAATTTCTTCTCTTCTGGAAAGCCTCCATTCTGCTCTTAAGGCCTTTCACCTGATTGGGTCAGGCCCACCCAGGTGGTCTAGAATAAGCTCTCTTCCTTAAAGTCAGCTGATGAGGGGTTTTAATCACATCTACAGAAAACCTTCACTGAGACATCTAGATTTGATTAAATACCTGGGGACTATAGGCTAGCCGGATTACCACATACGATGGACCATCATGGAGTACTCCCGAAGAATCAAGGAAAAGCCACATTGAAAGGACCAGGGACAGTTCTGGAAGTCCAAGTAGTAGGAGCCCATGGGATGCTGCTTCTGGGAGCCCTTTTTAGGGAGAATAGTTCCAATCAGTTTTGACGTCATGTCATTTCTGCTCCAAGTGTCCATTCCTGAGTTTATAGGATGCCTTCAATTCAATTCAAAACTCACAGGGCTTTCTTTCCCATTCCCCCATTCCCGTCTCTCACAGTGAGGACACTGGGTCCCAACGAAATTGATACATTACTCATTGCCTGCAATACACACATAGTAGGTTCAGAATTGCTACGTTGGACCTCTAATGACAGAAAGCCCTCCAAATGCAGTGAAGGTTTCTTCATTCTTTTTCGGTTCCCAGACTATATCCCACTATAGGTGGATGGTAAGAATATGGTGTTCAGAAGTTGCCAGAATTACTTTTTGAGTGTGTGTGTGGTTATAGTATCACTGTGATGGACAGCCCAGTGCATCCATTTCTGTTTGTGTTCAAAGTTGGGATTTGCTTCCTGGACCCTCTTAAATTTATTTCGTTCCTTTAAAACATTCGCAAGTTTCACGTGTCTTTTTGTGAAGAGGATATGTGAAGACAAGTCTCCGACCCATCCCCTTCCTTCTTCCTTTCTCTGCCCACCTGCCACGGGAAAACATTTTCATTCGCTTCTGGTTTATCTTTCCTGGGTTTCCTTTTAGAAAAAGACGCAAATACCGTACATGTTCCTCTTTCCTCATGTTTGTTACACAAAAGCATATTATATATATTTAAACATTTTTAAAAATCGTGGTAAAGAATACATTACATAAACTTACCATTTAATCATCTTAAGTGTTCAGTCCTGTCAAACATGCTCACGCTGTGGTGTGACAGAACCCTCGAACCTTCTATCCTGCCAAACTAAAACTCTATACCCATTAAACAACAACTCCACTCCCCTCTTCCTCCAGCCCCTGGCAACCACCGTACTTACAGTTTCTATGAATCTGACTACTTTATGGAGTGGAATCACACAGCATTTCTCTTTTTATGACTGGCTTATTTCACTTAGCATACCGTCCTCGAGATTCTATATACATCTGTTTGCACCTTGCTCTGTGACTTACTATTTGCTGGAAGTCACTCCATATTCGTTTTTGTGGTTGCATAGTACTCTGTTGTATGGTTCTATAATAATTTATTCAGCCAGTCTTCTGCGGACGGGCATTTAGGTCGTTTTCAATATTTTACTGTAACAAAAAATGTCACAGCGAATAACCTCTTCCATATGTGATTTTTATTTGTGGAAGTGTATTTTCGGGGTAAATTCCTGTATGTGGGATGGCTGTGGCAGAGGGTGGAGGCATACATAGTTTTGTTAGGGACTGCCAAGTCCCCTCTGTCGGAGCATGCCTTCCAGCACACCCTCCAGCCATCCATGAGTGTACCTGTTTCCCTGCAGCATCTCCAGCAAAGTGTGTTGATGAGTTTTTGGGTTTTTACTGATGTGATGGGTGAGAGACAGTGTCTAAGGTCTGGTTCTAATTCACATCTCTTTTTTTTTTTTTAGCTCCGGTTCAGCTGTTATTATGTTAAGTTCAATTGAGCATCTTTTCACATGTCTAAAGGTCATTTGTACACCTTTGGTTGTGAGTAACAAAATAGATTTACCCATTTTGGGATTTTCCTCTTCTTCTCCCTCAACTTTTAGAGAGGAGACTGCACTCTTGACAACCATACTTGCTCTACATAGATAAGAATGTAAAGAAGGGAACTATTTATTGCTGTTATTTATTTATTTTTTTCTGTCCAGCATCCAAGTTTTCCTTTCGTAAAGCATCACAATCTCCCTTGTCGGGAAATGTCCCATTGTGTGGAGGCTGCAATGGCCAAGTCCGCCTTCCACACCCAGACCGTGATGGTGGCAGACTCAAGCAGCCAGACATAGCTCCCTGGACTCGGAAACATGGGCAGGTGGCTGCAACTCGGGGAGGTCGTTTGTCACAAGTAACCATGGTGCTAGCCATTCTGTCAGCTTGGTTATGATTTCGCAACCCAGCTCTCCTGAGATTGCTGGATTCCTGCTGGTTCCAAGCCTGCTATTTGTGGCTCTGGCTGAGGCTTCCCCAGCCTTCCGGGTAACTAGCAGCTTCTGCTACCCAGAGTCACTTTCTGTTGCTAACTCTCAGTAATCCAGAATCATTCCTTCATCTGACGATAATTACTGAACTCCTACAAATGTATTGTTCAATGCATGAGCAATACAGCTGCGAACAAAACAGAAACGTCCTGTTTTCTTGGAGCTTACATTCTGGTAGGGGAGACAGACCATGAGGGAGAGAAACAAGGATGATGGATGGAACACAGGGAGGGGGTCAGTGTGTTGGAGAAAAAGGAAGCTGAGAAAAGGGACAGGGAGAGGGGATGGGGCTGGTTGTGCACGTCACTTACATCATTGTCAGGACTTGAGATTTTCCTCTGAGGAAGATGGGAGCCATGGAAGGTCCTGAGCAGAGGGATGGCATGATCAGACTTCTTTAACAGGACCCCTCTGGCTCCGGAGTGTAGAATAGACTACAAGAAGCAAGGTAGGCAGGCAGGATCACCAGTGAGAAGACAGGAATTATGCACTTTAGAGCAGGGTGGCAGTGGAAGGTAGAAACCATTAAAAAGGTAGTTGAAATTTCTCCCTGTCCCACCCGACATTGTGTTATATGCTCTCTGCAGTACAGGTGTATGCTTGGGGAATTGCCATGGTACGAAACGCAGATTTAAATTTCCTGCTGCAGACTACAAGTCCTACTGAGTTCAAAGGAGAAGAGATCCCCATGGGTGGTTGGCCTTCAGGCTCTCAGCTGTGCTCACAGTAACAGGCAGAGTGGAACTGTTATTATAATGGTACAGAGGAAGAAATGGAGACTTTGGGCTCTAGTGGGGGAATCAGACCAAAAAAAAAAAAAAAAAAAGCAAATAAATGAAAAAATGGCCAGTTGTCCTAAAAGAAAGGATGGAATGAGGCTGGGCTAGGAATTGGGATAGACAGAAAACCTGAGGTCTGTATTGGAAAGAAAGAGAAGAATGGAGAGGAGAGGGGTCCCAGCAGGCGGTGGGAACAGCGTGTACAAAGGCCCTGGGGCAGGTATGTGTGGCTAAGCCAGAGAAACCGAGGGAAGGAGCTTGGATTTTCCTCTAAGCAGCAAGCTCTGTTCATCTCCAATTTCACATGCATATGCATGGGCTGCGTTAGCTCCGGTTCAGCTGTTTTGTTTTTTGGGGGTAGAACGTGGAGCCATTTCTTAATTGCTCTATATTTAGCTTTGTTTAAAAATCTATAATTTAAAAACCACTGAGGGCTGGGCTGGTAATTCAGCTTCCATGGTCCATTTACTCTTTGGCCTTGGCTGCTGTGAAAGGCCACCAAGGTGACAGCATGCGCCAGTCACGATGGAAGTGTTTGTTAGTGGAACATCTGCTCCCCCAGAGCTGGGTCTAGTTGCCAAACCCCAGAGTTAATCCCAGGGCCCCTTGTTTCAGTTTCCTACGGTGGGGGGCAGACAGGGACAGCAGAACAGCTGAGGCCCAGCGGAGGGAGGCGGCGAACAGCATCACGGGTCTTGGGTCCTTTCAACTCTGGGCTGTGTTGTTTAGCAACCACGTCCTTCCCCTCTCGGGGCCTCAGTTTGCTCACCTGTCAAATGGACTGGGTGGAATAAGAGGCCCTAGATTTAGGAGGCATTCTTATTTACTGTTTGTGGGGGTGTCAATAGCATACCTTCTTGAAGGGTCATATGACAATATCACAATTTTATTTTTACTTATTATTTTTTAAGATTTTATTTATTTGTTTGACACAGAGAGAGAGAGCAGAAGTGGTGGGGGGGAGAAGAAGAGGGAGGGGGAGCAGCAGACTCCCCGCTGAGCAGGGAGACTGATGGGGGACTCGATCCCAGACCCTGAGATCCTGACCTGAGCCAAAGGCAGACACCCAACCGACTGAGCCACCCAGGCACCCCGACAATATCACATTTTTAAATGCACATTCTCTGATGCAGCAGTTCTAGCTCTAGCAGTTCTAGAGTTCTAGCTCTAGGAATCTTTCTTCCAGATGCACTCACACTTGCACAGAGAAGCATGCGCAAAGATATTCACATTAGCATCGTTAGTGATTGGAAGCAACCTGAATGTCCATCGGTACGCAACTGGTTATATAAATTGCGGGGCATCCACACAAAGGAATATTATGCAGCCTTTGGAAAGAGCAAGACAGATCTCTATGTAGATAAGGTACGATACCTAAAATAGAGTTACGTCAAATGGCGAATATTGTGTGCACTTGCGTTTTTAAAAAAGGTGATGGTATAATATGCTTACAGATGCATATGGCATCTCTAGAAAGAAACACAAGGGCTCTGGTAACAGTGGTTGTCCTGGGAACCCGCAGGACCGAGTGGAAGGGAGGTTTCCTTTTGATGGTATATTCCCTTGGTATGCTGTGAAGTTTTCCCCACAGGCATGATTAAATCAATACATTAAATTAAATTCTAGAATATTTCAAATGCCTGCAGAACCAGATAGGCAACCTCACTGATGAAATAGGCTGAATGTAAAACATCAGGGAGCAGCAGGGATGTTGGTGAACTAGAGTGTCTACCCAAAGTCTACCCAAACGGACCACTGTCACTCAGCCAACTCAAAGGCGCCCATGGCCTGGGGGGGGGGGGGGTGGGGCGTCACTGTGGCCAGACCGGACTTCTCAAGAGAAACAGAAATTCACATGTTAATGTGACCTCTGCTGAGGCTTAAGTGCTCGCACCTGACGTACACGGTTATAAAACCAGACAAAGCACCGCAGGTCCAAAAAGTCTGGGTCCAACATTTGTCCCTGCTTGTGCCCAGTTTGTGACTGTTTATTAGGTGACTTTCTTTTTTTTTTTTTTTTAAAGATTTTATTTATTTATTTTGACACAGAGAGAGAGACAGCAAGAGAGGGAACACAAGTGGGGGGGTGGGAAAGGGAGAAGCAGGCTTCCCGCAGAGCAGGGAGCCTGATGTGGGGCTTGATTCCAGGACCCTGGGATCATGACCTGAGCCGAAGGCAGACGCTTAACGACTGAGCCACCCAGGCGCCCCTATTAGGTGACTTTCAAGTGTCCTTTCAACTTCACCCATCCTGTGCCTGGGACACTTTCATACACTGCATGTATCATATCTGCACGCACGCAATGGGTCTTCTTCAGGTTAGCGCAGGAGATTCTGCAGACGGTGGCCCGGCCAGGAGGATCCAGTGATATCAGCCCCGGTAAATGGGATAAGCCCTGGGCTGTGGTAAGCACGGGATGCTTGGCCTGAGACATTCACTGTCGGTTTTCTCATCTACGAAATGGGGACAGCCACCATCCTGCCCTGCCAATGGTTGTGAAAATCAAATAAAGAGCCGAGTGTGAGGGTGCTTTGAAAAAGGACAGCGCGTGGGTATGACCTCGCTTCAAGGACACAGCGCCAGGCCTCCTGGTGAATTTCCTGCCTGCCCTGTGCGCTTGGGGCCTTGGGGAGTTTGCAACGCCCCCAGAGGAAGCTCAGGGAATCCGATGTCACACACACCCAGACCCGGATCCTACCCCAGCAAATTTGCAAAGCCTCACTGGGTAGTGAGACACACATCCCCATGTTCCGGCACACATCCTCCAGACACCCTAGAACGGAAGGGCTGTTTAATTAAGAACTAGGCTTGAGCCCAGAAAGAAGTTATTTTCTACCACCTGCAAAATGACGACACAGAAAAAAAAATGTTCAGATCAGAGCGGTATGGAAAACTTGTACCGCAGGACAGAGATGTCTCAGCGAATCCCCACTTTTGCCACTAGTATCAATATACTTTTATTGTCTCCATTTATACAGCGGCGGGTAAATAAGAGCCTCCTTTGGTGTGGCTGAGGTTCTGAGTTCTGCAAGAAAGATGTGAGAATTGAACGGGCAATAAATAATGTATTAAAAAGCAATTATTTATCTCCTTCTCTCTAATGGCGAGTAGCAGCCTCTTTCCCCTTGAATGAATCTGTTTCCTAGACTCTAGCTCTCAAAAAATAATAATAACAGGAAAGCCGGCCTTTCCATGGAAGAAGACTGATTCTGGAGGATGCTTTGCCGGGTTCACAGAGGCGGCCAAGCGCTCGGAAGGGTAATGCGGGTCAGCACGGAGCAGGGAGGTGATTATCTATTCACACAAGACCCCCCGGAACAATCCGGGAAGAGAAGCCTCAAAGACACACTTGAAAGCTGATGTGAAGCGGGAAACGATCAGCCGTGTCTCCCCAATTACGGGACTGGTGCAAGTCTGAAGAGGGAGAGCTCTTTGTATAAAACACTGGAACGCAAATCCACACCTGAGCCTGCGAAGCCCCCCCTTACCAGCCCCCCCAACCCCCGCCCCGGGCTGCTGGATTGAGATGCAGCAGGAGCTTGAGGGGGGAATGACGTTACATCTCACACCACTAATGAATCTGCAGCCCAGCATCTGAGAACCTCTCATCTCTCCTGCCTGTCTCTCCTCGCCTCCTGTCCAGCCAGCCTCTGGAGGATCAGAACAGGAGCTATTGTCTGTGGAGGGCCAGGCTCTGGGAGCTTGCAGACGTTCCCTCTTTCCGACCTCACATCAGCCAAACCGGCAAAGAAATGGAGATGCTTGTTTCGAAACAGAAAGAGACAGCTTCAGGATTTGAACCCAGGACTGGCTACGGCCGGTACGCAAATTCTTCTCACTGAGAAAACCTCACGGGCTTCTTACTGTTTAGGGGAGTCCTCAGCCTTGGCATTCAAGTCTCAACCCACCTGTCCCTTCTTATATCTGTCAGCAACCCCGCTCTAGCACAGCCTTCCCACATAACCATTTCTGGAAAGTTCCTTGAAGCACCTTGCAAATGCCCTTTACCCTGGGAGCCTCTGCCCTCGTCCCTCCTCTCTTATCTTGCTCACTCTCTGCCGCAGCTCTGGAAACCCTGCTGTGTCCTCTTCATTGTGGGGTCTCCTGCCTGGTACTGTGGTTTACTGTGCACCTGTCTGAGCCACCACCTCTCCCAGCCCAGACTTCACAGAGTCTAGCTGTAATGACAACCCATTTTTCCTCTAGTTTTTGTTCAGCTGCTACACTCGGCCCAGAAGAAATGGCTGGGTTCTAGATCTACTCTTGGCAGACTTTGTGATGGTCGGTGGGTGAGGTCTCACTTTCCCCATTTTGATGGAGCTAACGATCCTTGTCCTGCTAACAGAGCTCTTGGTGGGGAGAGGGAGGGGGGCAGACAACGAAACAACGAATTACAGACAGTGTTTTAAACTCATCGGAGAAGTTGTGTTATTATAAATATTTACATGTTTTGAATTTTCCTTCATCACATCTTGCCCTTCAAATGTTCCCAGGGAAAGGATGTAGGGGAAAAGTATGCTCCCGATTTTTATGGATGGGAAAACGGAAGCCTATAAAGGCAGAGTGACTGACTTAAGGAAGACACAAAAATAGAAGCAGAGCCCCGGGAGGGTCTTTAACATCCTAACTTCTTATTTTTTCATTCGATTACAGGGTCTCGTGAATAGCCCTTCAGTTCTCATTCTCAGAGAAACAGTAATTTTAATAACTCAAACCCAGCACGTTTTTAGTGAGTAGCTACTTTGCTCCGGAAGGAGATTCAAAGGCCTGGACTGACTGAGGGAACCTCAGTTTATTAGTTCCAGCCCAAGAAATGGAGCCACAGTACGAGCTTCAGGAGGAGGCAGGATAGCCCAGTGGTTGGGCATGTGGGCCATCTGCCCCTTCATCCTGTTGCATCCTTGACCCAGCTGGGCAACAGTGGGCACGTTGGTTACTTGCTCTGTCTCCATTTCTTTATTATTTGTTTAAGCGCACCTCTGAAGCCTTAATCCTCGTAAAGCGCACAGAACAAAGCCTAGCATCAGTAAAGGGTCCGTAAATCCTACTGTTCATTTGCCTGACAAATCTTTGCTAAGTGCCTACAGTGTATCGTGCATTGTTTTAGGCACTGGGCATCCAGCAGTGATCAAAACAAAATCCCCGCCCTCATGGGGCTTCTAGTCACCTAGGGAGGCAGGTAATAAACACTTTACGGCTAGAAACGCTCTTAAGTAATTTGGTTAGCTTTTCTTAATAACTGGCATTTTATAGATTATGGTATTTTTCATTTGATTTTATTGGCAGAGAATGTGAACACTTATTGGGTCATTGATTTTAAATTTCTACATGACTTGGCTTCTAAAGATCCCAATTTTATTGTCAATGTCTAATTGCCAATCACTCACTGGAAAGCAAGCACCAGGAGACAAGAGTTCTGCAATAGCCTAGAACTAAAACGAATTTGGGTTTCAGACACTAAACGCTAGAAACTCAGGGTTTGCTTAATTTAGGGTTTGCAAACTCAAATGTTTGCTGAGGTCAGGTGAGTCACAAAAAAGGCAGCTGGCCGGACCTGGGACTGGGAGGTCACTGTCACATGGGGAAGTGGACCCGCTGAGACCAGATTTTCCGGTATGTTTCAAGACTGGAGCAATCCAGAATTTTTTTATAAAATTCCCTGATTTTTGTTTGGGAGCAACAAATTCACCTTTAAGGTGAAACCGTTGAACTGGACCAGGTGTGGATGAGGCTAAACTCTTCTGCAGGCCAAGTTCAGCCCGAGAACCACCCGTGTGCAAAGATCCTTGGTTTATATCATTGTGTGTAACCTTCAACTTTGTCCGAAACTGCCCTGCCTTTGGAAGACCCTGCAATTTTCTTCCTGTTGTCTGGCTCTTTTCCTGGCAGGCCTTGTGAGCAGATTTTGCATGCAGACGGTGGTCTGACTAGAGAGCCTCGTGTGCTTGGACACTGAATCCGTCCCATCGCTCCAAAGCAAGCCTGCTCTTCTGTGGGCCTTGGAGTCCATCTGAGCGTGGAGAAAATCACCAACTGGAGTAATCACTGACTCTTTGTACTTTCCATCTTTCTGGTGATGTTTGCTTTCCTTGCATATCAATGTGTCCCTCAGCAGAACGCTTAAATCTGAAAGGGAGCAAGTGTGGGGAGTAACAGGAACATACAGACGCATTCATAGTCCGTCTGGCGTAACACGGATGAAACCGGAACCCCTTGGGTCTCCTCTGCTTACCCCAGACATCCAGGAGACTTTGGCTCTTTGTTTCCCGAAGACTACAGGATTAGCGTAACTGGTGGCCCTGTCCCAGACTACAATCAGCCGCACCGCTGAGCTGGGCTCCAGTCTGCACCACTGGTGAGTGACTGGCAGAGAATTGGGGGCCAGCCCTACATGTGAGTGTGAGTGAGTCTTTATTCCTGTGTTCTCAGAGCCAGCGAAGGCAGCTTTGAATCGTAACAAGCTTTTCAGGGCTTTGGGCTCAGGCCCTCACCAAATGGAATTCAGAGGAGATGAGTTTACATTTTTGGTGCCTGTATTTCAAAGAAGCCCTTCAAGTAAACTCGCAAATCTCCACCGCCTTCTGAGGTCGAGGTTCTGAAAGTTGAGAGTGCTTCGGGGGCACCTGGAGCGCGAGAACACAGGTTTCTGACTCCCCCGCCCCCTTCAGATTTGGGTTCCAAAGGTCTAGGACAAGGCCCAGGAAACTCGCATTTCTGGCAAGTTCCCCGAGTGATGCCAAAGCTGCTGTTCCAGGACCACAGTTCAAGAACCACTGTTTTAAGGAATTGGCAAACAGGTTTCTTTCTATTTCTTTTTTAAGATTTTCTTTATTTATTTGAGAGAGAGCGAGCACGAGCAGGGGGAGGGACAAAGGGAGAGGGAGAAGCAGACTCCCCACCAAACAGGGAGCCTGATGCGGGGTTCGATCCCAGGACCCTGGGATCGTGACCTGAGCTGAAGGCAGCCGCTTAACCGACTGAGCCACCCAGATGCCCCAGCAAACGGGTTTCTAAAAAGTCAGGAATGCATGCTCTTAAAACACGTGTTGCTCTGAATGATACTTAGAAGCTTCCAGTCTGGTAGAAATCAAATCAGGACATCTGGATTCCAACTCTGACCCTGCATTACCAGCTCTGTGGCCTTGGGCAAGACACTTGCCTTCTCTGAATCTCAGTCTCCCCGCCCCCCATCCCACTGGAAGCTGAGAATAATAATTCCAGCCTTCCTTCTCGAACAGGGGTGTGGGGAGACGCCAGTGACTTCGGGCGTGCGCGTGCTCAAGACCCTCGATGCGGGCATGAGAGACCCCTGTTGAGATTGTAGGCCCTCGGGGGCTTGTGTTCCAGTCTATTCGTGTTTTTTGGTTTGTGAGTCCTCTGCTGGGAGACTTTTAAGGTGAAAGACCCTCAGAATTTGAGACGGTAAATTTCATTTTCATGACGAATGAATGAACCTTAACTGATAAAAAAAAAAAAACCACTGTGACTTTCTCAGTCTCCAAGAACCCCTCCCGGCCTGAGAAATGGGTTCACTTACTGAAGTAGGCAAAGCTCTCAAAATAATGGCGACTCGTAGATGGTCTTAACAGATTGCGCTCCTGCTCATGTGCGGGGGTTGGTTTTAAATATTATGTTTAAAAAAAGACTGTTGACTCGAAAAATAATTCAGCATCAAGGGAGAGCTTAAATAGACCAAGACAGTAAGCAGATGTGAAAATCATGGCGAACACCATGGGGTCTCTTCAAAATGGCCGGGATTTGACTCACTGAGCACGTCTCGAGCTTCCTTCTCCCACACAGCAGACAGAAACTCTCCCATAATCAGCTCTTGATTTCTTTCTTGATGATAAACACACATTTCTTTTCCCTGTCGGCTCAGCCCACATCCATGCTGGGCAAAACTAGAATCTTTTCTCTTACATTTCCAGGCTCTTTTGCAATTTCAAACCCAAAGTCTTGGCGGAGTTGGCAGTTGGGTGTTTGGCAATCTGAGCAGGGGCTGCAAAGGGTAACAGTAGAAATGAAGGTAGCCACCTCGGGCCATGAGGTAAGTTGAAGGTCCCACTTCCTGCTCCCAAGTCCCACGATCTTCCCAAGCCAGTCTGGGGCTTAACTGGCCCATTGATTTCAAGTGCTCTGTGTGCCTAATATGGGCCATGTAGAAAAAAAAAAAAATCTATAGCCAAATTGATTATAAGTTTACTACTATCCCTCAATTCTCAGCTGTGGAGTGGGTAATTTAATTACAGCAATCAGGGAAAGAATGTGAGATGATCCCTGCTTTGCATTCTGCCACCAAGGATTCCACATCGATGTGTCAGTTGCTGCTTCAATCAAAGGTTAGTGGTGTGACGTTGTGTGTTCGGAGTGAGCCCAAGACTTCCCCAGGGTCTGGATGGAAGTTGAGGTGGAAAGAACTGACTTGGAATCCTGAAATCATGGCATGTTCCAGTCAGAAGAATGTTTAGAGACCACCGGGTCCAACTTCCTTATTGACAGACGGGGAAGTTGAGGTCCCAAAATGGGGAAGGACGTGTCCAAGTTCACTTGGGTTTTAGTGAAAGGATTATAGAACTAAAAGTCAAAGCTGGGAGGGCTTCAAGGTCATCCAGCCAAGCCTCCCGTTCAGTGGGTACCTGCCAGGTGCTGGAATTCCCCTCTGCTGCTGGAATGCTTCCTGTGACGGGACACTCACTGCTGTCAAGGGCATCTCATTTCCTTTTCTGATAGCTGGAAGCATTGGAAAATCACTATTTTATTTGTCTTCCTGTGGTTTCCCAGTTCTATCCTAGGGGACACATGAATAAATCTCAATCTTTCCTTTAATTGCCAGTTCGGTGGATATTCGAGGCCATCTATCATGTTTTCTCTAAATCTCTTTTCTTGCCCAGGACAAGAGTCCCTTATGTCTCCTAAGATTCACTGTCCGTTTCTCTCACCACCCAATTGCTCTGCTCACATTTATCTGAGTTCCTCTTGAAAGTATGATGCCTCAAACTGAATGCAACCTTCCTGTTGTCTAATTAACATGATTATGTCCTTTGTTCTAAAGACTTCACATCTATTAATTCATCCTAAGATCATGTTGGTTTCTTTCCAGAATATATCATTTCAGGTTCTTTGGTTGTAAGTGATGAAAATTCAATTCCAAGCAGTTTAAATAAAAGTGGGAATTTGATGGCTGATGTAACCCAGAATCAGAGTTGAACTTCAGGTATGGCTGGATCCAGGGGCTCGGGCAACACTCGCCTGAGGTATGTATCTCTGTAAGTATGGTTCAGCTTTTCCAATGGTTGGCTCCATTGCCAGGCCAGATAAATGCCAGCCATGCTGTCCTCGTCCCTCAGGGCTGCTATAACAATATACCACAGACCAAGGAGTTTTATAAACACAGAAATTCATTTCTGGAGGTGGGAAGTCTAGCATAGGAGTGCTTGCATAGTAGAGCAAGCACTGTTCTCCAGGTTGCAGACTTCTCATTGTGTCCTCACATGGTTGAAGG
This sequence comes from Halichoerus grypus, assembly GCF_964656455.1. NCBI lineage: Eukaryota > Metazoa > Chordata > Mammalia > Carnivora > Phocidae > Halichoerus > Halichoerus grypus. The sequence goes on from NC_135726.1 coordinate 27,972,298, forward strand.
GAACTCTCAGGAGCATCTTTGATAAGAAACTAATCCTGTTCACGAAGCCTCCATCCATATGTCTTAAGTACCTCCCAAAGGCCCCACCTCCTAATACCACCATCTGTGAGCATTAGGATTCTAATGGATGAATTTTTGGAGAATATATTCAGACCATGGCACATGCCAAACCTAAATTTTCAAAGTTCCCAATACACAGGAATAAAAGAGAGCGGGCCTCTGGATTCGTTTGTTAGGGCTGCTGTAACAAGGTACCACACTCTGAGCGGCTCAAACAACAGAAATGGATGGTCTCACGCTTCTAGAGACTAGAAGTCTGAGATCAAAATGTTGCCAGGGTTAGTTCTGGAGAAAAGTTTTTTCTCTACCTTTCTAGGTTCTTTTGGCTGGTCGATTCATTAAATTGACGTAAGACAGATTAACAGGGAAAAAAAAATAATTTAATTACCTATTTATGGGCGCTCCAGGAGAGTAGGAGCAGCCCAGGCCTCACTGACGCTTGTATTGCCATCCTGAGCTAAGGAGAAGGGGGTAGGGGTCTGGGGCTTCAAAGAGGAGGAAGACAATTGACAGGAAGATGGGAAAAGTGAATGTGTGGTAAACAAATGTCTGCCATGCCACGCAGAGACCACGGGACACAAAGAGGTATTGGGTTGCCAGGCTTCCCCTCAGCTTACCATACTTAGCCCATATTCTCTGTAGTTATCTCTGGTGATAGTCTCCTTCTGGACCAGGCCCTTTAGTAAAATCTTTTAAGCGATTAGTGGGGGTGGGGGGTGGGAGATGGGTGGGGGGGGAGAGGGGGAGGGTGTAGGTGGTGGTAAAAGCTCTTGCTTAGTCTTGTTGGCCTTGATTGACTTCAGCTCACAGTAATCCATCCACACGCCAACGTGGCACATCTTGGGGAGGCTCCTTCTGAACCCCTTCTGTTCCTTCTGAAGGCTGTGAGGAAGAATCCGTTCCAGGTTCTCATGGAGCGTCTGGTGCTTTGCTGGCAATCTCTGGTGTTCCTCAACTTACAGAAGCATCATCCTAATGTCTTCATTTAGGGTGCTCTCTACGTGCACACCTGTTTGTGTCCAAATGTCCTCTTTTTATAAGGATGGCAGCCATATTGGATCAGGGGTCCACCTTATTCCAGTATGACATCATAATCAATCACATCTGCTACAAACTTGGGCGTAAATAAGGGCACATTCTGAGGAGTTCTGGGACTTAGGACTTCAACATATGAATTTGGGGGGGAGGAGGGGACATGGTTCTACCCTCAGCAGCCTCTTCCATGACAACATGACCAAGGACTCTCAAGGCTGCAATTCATGGATTTCTAATGAATCACACACACCCATCCCTGAACCAATTCATCTCTGCGATGCCAGGATGGAGACAAGTCTTTCCCTAGAGCCAGTGGTGAAGCCAACACAACCCAAACCACGGGGACTGAAGCCGGGGAGGAGAGACACTCGAGGACAAGGAAGGTGCCCTTAGAAGAAGCATGAATGGACGCCAGACACGCAAAACCAGTGGACCTTGACCGCGCGAGGGAAACTGAACAAGCCAGAAGCCATGACCCAGGGCCTGGACGACAGCTGAGGCTCCAGAAATAGGCAACTTAAAGGACGGGCTTGACTTTATCCCATCAGAAAGAAATTGTTTGTGTGTGTCATGAGTCAAAAAGGGAAGCAGAGCCGCCAGACTGGTTTTGGTTCTTATAAGTCATCTTGCAAGCGGCGCTGGCTCTTGGTAGTTTTATGTTTTGCATTCGTTTCTTTTCATATTGGAAGATTAAAACAATAGCTTCTGGTGATCATCCCACATATTATTGATTAAAATCCTTGCCTGAAGACCTTCCATCTCACTTTTCAGGCTGGCGTGATTTACTTTTCTTTTTACTCCCTGTAACATATGATTAATGCTGATCTCTGGAGTCCCGGTGAGATGAAGCTGGGTGTCAGGTACGATTTGTCAGCTTGGAAGTATAGATTATTTTATGTTTCTCGAACTTTGTGGCCAAGGGAACACAGCTCTTGATTGTTAAATCCATCCACACTTTCCCCTGGGCTATGAAATGCCAGAAACATTAAATAGCCCACTTAATGCATAACCTCATTCTGTATGCTTGACTATTTTGTTTTTAATTTTTCTTCCCTTTCCCGGCTGCTCACATGAAATGGGATCAAAGAAAAAAATTATCCTCACTGGATTTTGTTAAAATATTAATAGGTTAGGGTTGACTGGCTAAATTGAATATCTTTGCTGATCTCACTTGCATGTTTAACTTGTGCTTAGGAAAATATGTTTCCTAGGTGATAACCTTTTATGTACCAGCCTGACTTCATTGAAATGCATAGAGATAAAAATATGTCACGCTCAGCGGCTATGCTATTCTTGTGTGGCACTGTGATTATTCAGATGGTAATTGACCCCCACCTGTAGACAGCTCCTATTCTGTAGTCAATCATTTCATTTGATGTTAAAATATGTGAAAGTACAATTATATAATTTACATTACAAATCATGCTGAATGCCAGGGGTCTCTGAACCGCTGACAAATGCAAAGGAACCGGGGGTTGGGGGAGAGAACCCTGGTCAATAAATGAAGTGAATTACACCGGGCGAAGGGTTCAACTTTTCTTATTTGTGTCCACAACAAGAGCTTTTGTGCATGTGTCATTGAAAGAGTAGCTACGGCCTTCTCTCTCTCTGCACCATAAATGACAGCCTTTTAGACGCTTTTCTAAGGATGTCTCCCCCTCTTCTGGCAAAGAATCGCTTCTCCCATTAGGTGAAGAAGTGAGGGCTTGTCCAGGCCCGGAGGGAAAGTGGATCTATTAAAACGAAGAAGGCATCAGGTCTGGGAGGTTAAGGTGGATCCTTGGTGCGGAACCCAGCCCAGGCACCAGTGGTAGACTCGTAAACGAGGCTTGCATGTTTCCAAAGCCCAGATCTTGGCCATCAAACTTGACCCTTGCATTAATATTATTGCAATAGTCATGGCCATTATTTATCTCGTATTTAATATGTGCCCAGCACCGGGTTAAACATTTCGGATACATTATCTAGGTAACCCTCACAACACAGCCACATGGAGTAGGCCTGCTGTCTGTCGGTGCCCTTTCCCAATGAAGAGAATGGGCACAGTGGTTACCCGGCTTGCCCAGGGCCATTGAGTCAGCAGGGGGAAGAGCCAATGGAGGCAGAGCCGGGCTCAGTGACCACCCTGCTCTTCTGGATCAGGCATCAGATGCCTCCAGGGACCACGCAGGCCTGGGAAGGTGCACAGGACACGGTCTCTAACTCAGTGGGGCTTAGGGGACAGCAGGTGAGGCCGGGTGGGAGTGCGGACACTTGGTGAGGGTGATCCAAGGACGGAACTCACCAACCGTAGAGTTTCTGGTGGACATGGACTATCCACTGATGGAAAGCGGAGGGCCGACACGAGTCCTGCTCCCAGGCTTGCTGATGAGCTAGACTTCGAGAACTCTCGTAGGCCAGTGGAGACGGCATGGCTGTTTCTCCTGTGGATACATAATGCTTGCTGCATCGGAGCTACCCAAAACCAGACTCTTGCTCTTTCTTCTGCCACGTTCCAGAGCAGCTGGGCTCTGCAGTCCCGGGGGGCTCCTGGTTTTCAGTGTGGGTGCAGTACAGTGATTTTGGGCTCCTAGAGCTGGGTTGGTTTCTGATGTGGACACCCGATCCTTGAAATGTGTTGGGAATCCTGTCCTGTTGGCTAAGAACCACAGGTTTGCTTCCAGCGCCTCTCCCACAGGCGTGAGCTAGCTTCTCAGCGACGCCCCCTGGCAGTCTTCAGGAAGACTGCATTTCTGAGTACATCACCTGGAGCAGATGCCCATCATCGGACAGTCACCTTCATGAGTTTTATATCCCATCCTCCTATGCTCTTAATCATTGAGAAGAACTGTGAAAAGCACAGAGTCTGCAAACACCAGGGTTCAAATCCCTGCTCTGCCATCTGCTGGCTATGAGATCTAGGATAAGTTAACCTCTGTTCGTCTTGGTTTCCTCATTTGTGGTGAAGTGAACACTAGTGTCTTATACAGTCACAAGAATTAAGAGTTAAGATGCGAAGCACTTGGAATAATGCCTGATAAATAGGAGAGTACCTGGGGAACGTTAAACAAATTTGCCTTTTTTCTTAAATGAAGATTATCTTTTTCACCCAATTGTATAGGCAACCTAAATTTATTTCCTTTTTTTTTTTTTTTTAAAGTAGGCTCCATGCCCAGCATGGAGCCCAACGCGGGGCTCAAGCTCAGGAACCTGAGATCAAGACCTGAGCCGAGATCAAGAGTCAGATGCTCAACCCACTGAACCACCCAGGTGCCCCTTATTTCTTATCATCTTTAAAAAAAAAAACCATGTAACTGCTAAATATTGTTTTAAATTCTGTCTGCGAACTCCCAATGGACTGGGCATTGCACTCTGGGGAGCCCCCGCCAAAAAAGAGTCAAGTTCAAACCCCTTGGCCTGGCCTTCAAAATCCCCTAACAACTCACCACATACCTTGTGCTCTGTTGCTTGATGTACTTAAAAAAACACAAAGTTGTTTTGTTATTTTGTCCAGAGGCAGTGTAGCCTAGCGGTTAAAGTACCCAGGTCTAGGGTCTAAGGACACGGGTTGGAACTCCAGCTCTGTGCCATCTTGGCTGAGCAACGTCATTACTCACCCCCGTGTCTCAGCTTTCTCATTTGTAAAATGGGGACAATAATAGAATCTACCTCATTAGAGAGATTAAAAGCATTAAATGAGTTAATTCGTGGAAGTACTTAGTTCAGGGCATGGCCAAAGTTGAGTGCGCCCGCCCCAAGTGTGAGCTAAGCCAGTCTTTGGTATTTTGGTCACATTTATATGTTAAATAAAAGCCCTTAAGCCTGCGTAATGGCCCAAAGAATGAAGCAGCGACTTCCCTGCCCAGGCTCTGGGAGAGCTATTTGAGGAGCTCCAAAGCCCTTTCTCCCCCGCTGGAGACTGCTCAGCAGAGAGCCAGAGACTCGGGAAGCTAGCTGATCTGGGAATGAGCCGGCCATTCCTCCTTTCAATCAGAAATCCCGGCAACAGAAATCGCCCCTCCGTGAATGAGCCAGACGCGCTGGCCAGGGAAAATTTCCCAGGCACTTTCTGGAGACTCATTTTGAAAGTGAATTGAGACATTATCTTTAATTAAAGTGGCAATCTGCCCCCCATGAGTTTCCCATCCCTAGATGCTCAAACGATGGCCTCTGTTTTGTCCCCTCCCTGCCTTCTCTACCTCCTTTTAATTTCAAGCCCATCAGCAGGCCAGTTTACTAAATTGGTTTTAATGGAAATTTAGCCAGCATGAATAATAATGAAATGTAAAATTATTCCTTATCTAATGAACAGCCAGCGGCTTTGGGGTTAATCGTTTGCTTCTGGTGTCAGCTTATTTATATTGAAATAGAATTGTAATAGGATTCCAAACTAAAACTGTTTCATCTTCTTGATCATCGCTTACCTTAGGGTTTATTCTTTATCATTAGCCATTGTTCAGTAATCGCTCCCACTCTGGACCTGCTTGTGAATTAATTAATTACCTAGCTAAACTTGAGTGGTATTTTCTTTAAAAGATAGAAAACTTACTTATTTTACCTTAGCCTTGTGCTTTTATTCCAAAGCTGTCCTTATGCACAGAATTATCTTCTTCACTGATCTTGACACCAACTGATCAGTGGGGAACCAATGGGCTCTCTTGGCCTCCGGCTGTCCCCACAGATCCCCTCAGCGGCCTCCCGACAGAGGACTAAGGGACAGACAGCAGAGGGACTGTCCATTTCTAGAAACTCATTTTCCTTCCCTAGGATTCAGGGTCCCCATTTAAAAAGGTGTGAGGTTAGATCACTAGAGCAATGCTTTTTAAACCTGTGGAGGTTGTTCAGGAGTTATTGCTGGGGGACATTGGTGGACCAGGGATCGGTTACCTGTCTGGGGGAGAACTGGTCATCCAAGCAGCTCTTTCTTTTACAGATAGATTTTCTGACTTGAGTTTTTGTTTGGAAAAACAAAAAGAGCAAGAAGCGAGGGTTACACAATTTAAAAAAAAAAAAAGTTTAGACTATGGGCCAGATTCATAGTCCCAAAATTTGGCTACATCAAAATCACAAAGGCAATAATTTCTTGGATATAACACCAAAAGCACAGGTAGCAAAAGAAGAAAAATAAATTGGACTATCAAACTTAAAAGCTTCTTTGCCTCAAAAGACACTATCACCAGAGTGAACGTGCACCCCTTGGAATGGGACTGCAATCACACGTCTAATAAGGGATTAATATCCAGAAGGTATGAAGAGTTCCCACAACTCAACAACAGAAACCCAAGCAACTGATTCAAAAATGTGCAAAGGACTTGAATAGCTATTTCTCCGAAGAAGATATACAAATGCCCAAATAAGCACATTGGAAAGATGCTCCCCACACCCCTCATCATGGGGGAAGTGCAAATTAAACCCACAATGAGATACCACTTCACACCCACCCACCTACCTCAAAGGATGACGACAAAAACTGAATGACAAAATACATGGAAAATATCTAGCACGGTGAAACATTAAATCAATTATTAAGATGTCAGTGAGTTCACCTGACATATATTGAGCACCTGCCTTATGCCAACAAGATGCTCCATGCTAGTGCTCTGGGTTATAGGGACCACATCCTACCAGTGAGCTTGCAAGAGGGCTGGGGGTGGGGGTGCGGGGGAGGTAAAATGGTAATAAAAGATGAAAATGTTTAAAAGCAGGTTCGTGTCTGATGACAGGTATTTATACTGGGTTGCTCTTAATTTTTCTTCATTTAGAAAGACCAGGATATGGAAGGGGGGGAAAAAAAACCCAAACTACCCTATTTCTCAGTTTTTAAGACTGTGTCTAATTCCTAAAACACCTGGAAGTGAATTGAGCACTGGCCACCTGGATTAGGCCTGCTTCTGTTACACCCATCTGGAATTCACTAGAAAGCCAAACCAAGGCACTTCACCCAGGCCTTCAGTGCAAGGCAGAATTAGGTTGGATTATCTGAGCAGGAGTCAGGACCAGCCCTCAGCCAAGCTGCCAAGCGTTATGAGCTGTAATATCAGGACCTGAAGGGTCCTTGGTATTACCCATTTCATTCTGTCTAGGGAAACTGTGGCCCAGAAAGGTGAAGGACCCTGAGCAACACTCAGGGATTTATGCCACGGAAGGGGGTGCGATCGTGATATTCTAATTGTCTGCTCATCTGTCTTTGTACCATACCCTACTGAGGACCTATGTCCCCACGGGGGCCTCTGCCCTCCCTGTTCTCAGCTGACCTTCTCCTCCAGTCCTTGTGAAAACTTACTTTTCCTTAATCCCGTTTCTTATAACCGTTATAAATGGTTAAAGAAGACAATTTGGGTGACACAAACAAACTTTATTTAATACTTCATGAAACGGGCAGTCTCCACTCCCAAGGGTTGAGTGAACAGCCAAATGGGGCAGAAAGCAGGAAATGTATATAGAATAAAGAATAAGGAAGGAAGAAGAGAAGAACAGAAAATGACCAAGGAGCGAAGAAAGTAAGTATAGAGCCCAGCAGAGCTGGTTTGGTGGCCTGGGGTTGGCTGACTGGATCTGCTGTGTTTCCGGTCAAGTGGAACATTTACAGGCACATGAAAATGATCTAAGTCTCAGTCTGCTCATGTGGCAAGCGGGCAGAAGCGACTTCATCTTGGGCCTGGAGGTTTCATGCAACACAACCGCGTGCTCATTCTGAGTCACATGGAAGGGTCACCTGTGCACTCGGTGGGGGGACATTGTAGATTGGTTGGAAGGGCTTTCTCAGGCTGGGACCTGTGATTTCCTCAAGCAACTCCAAACAGGCAGCCCCTGCCGTCTCCCACAGTGCACTGCAGCATGGCCAACCCTCAGTCTGTTAACAGCTGGGCAATGGAAGGGCCCAGAGATTCCTGAGTACCTGCTGACCAAACTTACCAGACCCTCAGGGGCGTCTACCAGGCTTCCACAAAGGGTGGGATTCCTAAGCCCTTTCCTTGGAAACTCTGATTCAGTAGATGCCATGTGGAAACTGAGACTCTAATGTCCGACCCAGCACCCAGGTGGTTTTAGATGTTGTCTAGCTAAATCAATATATCCTGCCTTTCCCATCCTCCCAAAATAAGAAAATTGAGCCCCAAAGGTAAGAAAGAAGTAATATTTTCAAGTGCGTAAAAATTGTTCTAGGACCCACCTACCTTTTAGAAAATCATTTATTCTCCTGCTTGGAAGCTTGGAGGAAGACCGTAGAAGGATAATCATTTCTTGGTCACTCACAACCTTGACAGCTGGACGGCTCTTTCTCTTGTCTCTCCTTCCGGACAAGCATTGTCAGTTTCCTTTGGCAACGACTTCCTGGTCGCCCCACCCGTGAGTCCTCTTAGAAAAACACCCCCATGTCAGTTCACAGGGAGGAGTAACAACGTGCCTGGGAACAGATCTTTCCTAAAATTATAAAAGAAAAACATCAGCTCTAAATATATCATCCATGATGAGCCTTCTATTTTTGATCCATTGTTGTATGGCTTGATATGCAGGAGCTATTGGTGTGCTAAGCTTTGCTGAAATTAGACTGCAGATATTAAAAGCAATTAATGTTCTTCTCTTTAGTTTTATTTATTTATTTCCAAGTTTCACAAAGCAATTACTTAAGAGGCCTTCAGAAGAAATCCCGAGAATCATTTTCAATCAGCAGAATGAAAATGTCGCCTTTTGTGATTTGGCAAATAAACGACGTGTAGAAATAACTCCCTTATATGCCACTGTGTACTATTCATTAAGGGCTAATTGCTGTGGTCTCTAAATGAAATATGGCAAACTGTGCCACTTCCGAGCCGGTTTGTTTAAAATCTGCAAAGCTTTATTATTAACACTATTTAATTATGAGAATGTCAGCCATGGAGAATTCCAGACCCACACTTTCCCTTCATCATTAGCAACAGGGCAAAAATGAAACACTTTCAACAATGAAGGGTTCATATTTCAAGCTTATACAGTAGCTGCTAAAAGGCTATACTCAGAAAATCAATTTTATTAAAGTCCTCCGAGCACTAAAGGGACTTGCATGCAGCTAAGCAATTTTAAAAACATGTCCAGGAGCCGCGACTTTTTGATTCATGTTTTGAGCGGGATTATTTTGGACTATTTTCAATATTGTCTCCTCACAGTGGGGTCAGGAGTGATTTGGGGAAGGGGCAAGCAAGGCAAAGGGGACATGTCTTCACAATTTCTCCCTGCCTCAATTTCCGTCAGACACCGGGATCTATGGAACAGGCAATCTAGAAGACAGGGACAACGTGCACGATCGGGACTAGGGGAGGAAGGGCAGGGAGGGAAGGGGGACAACATCTTTCCGACTTCCTTTTATTTTATTTTATTTTTTCATTTTAAACTCAGGAAGATAATAGCTAACTATGGATCTCAGCCATAGCTTTACCAGCTCGGGCTTCGAAGCCCGCACAAAACCTCCCCGGCTAGGCAAGTCCTGCTAACCCTTCCAGAATCATGTGTTGTTCAAATTCCTTGCTTGGCAATTCATTTACTGCCTTCCTACGCTCATCAATGCTACTGACTTTTATCTCTGAACTCTCCTCTTAGTGATTTGTGTGTCTTGTCTCCTCAAAAAGGTCTTGAGTGTTTGGAGGGCTGAGACCACGGATCCATCGTCTTAGAACCAGGAAGCCAACCAACTCTTTCCCTGAACAAGCACTTTCATCTTTAATTACTATTTGTCTACTAGCCTGTGTCTCTTCTCCCCAACCTTTTTTTGCAAATCCTCTGGTAAGATGTGGCTTACGTCACCAGAGTGTTCAGAAGAGTGCTTGGCACATGGCAGGTGCTCATTGGTGTATTCATAATCAATGGCTCCATCTCTGTGGCTCCCACGTAGCGTGGCCCGGGGCTTTTGTTTTAGTAGGTACACAGTGATTTCTTTCTGTGTTATTATTGGTGTTTCAATATTACGTAGTATTTTAGTAGTATTGTTTTCAGGCCAATTGGCAAGACAAGATGGGAACCCCAATCAGACGGCCTGGGTCTGAAACCTGGTGCTGCCTATTTGCAACCATGTTCTCTCCCCGAGGTGGATTATTGATGACCCTAAGGCAAGAACTGGGCCTTGTGCTTCCCAGTTTCTCTCCTGGTTTCGTACAGGGGTAAAGAACCAGGATTTTGCCATCACATGGGTCTTCATTTGAAGAGGGAGTTCATTCTGTATGCCTTGTGTGACCTTGGGCTACTCCCCTAACCCTTCTAGGCTTTGGTTGTCTTATGTGTAAAATGTGCACAGTAATGTCTATTCCGTAGGGTCGTTCTGAAGATTAGAGGGCATGCGACAGGCACAGCATTAGGATTGGGTTGGGCATATAACAAGCTCTATAAATGGAGGCTTTTGATGACATCAACAAGCACACTAGGGCTATTATTTGGTTTGGGGGGGGCGGGTGAAGGTTTCAGTGTGAAACTGAAGTGGAGAAGCCAGGATATTTGAGTCTAGTCCCAACTCTGGCTGTGGGCAAGGCCTTTCACATCTCACTCTTATCATCTTTGAAATGGGTACAGTCCCATTCGCCCTGTTTGCATCCCCCTGTCGTGAGGCTAACAGAAAAGACTAGATCTAAAAGGAATGGCACTGTGCACAATTGCTTAGCTTCTATCTAAAATATGTATTTGTTGAAGGCTCGATGCCCACACCTACTACTGTGAAGACATGTATGATCTAAGTCCTGTCCTCCAGGATAAGGTAAGCCTAGCCCTACCCTAACAATGAACTTAACATTTATTGAGCACTGGCCATGAGTTGGCCCTAATTCCTGGCCCGTTGCTGGTTAACTCATTTAATCCTCATAACAGACCACTATGACAATATTATTTCCACTTCTCTTACCGGTGAGGACATTGAAGCTCAGAGAAGGAAGGTAATTTGCCCAGGGTCACACAGCGAGTAAGTGGTAGAGCTGAGATTCAAACCCAGGCAGTCTAGCTCTTTACGACTCTCAAGCTGTTTGCTCTGAGGTAAGCTGCTTCCCCTCTCTGGGTTTCTGGATTCCCTTTCTCCAGATGAGTGAATAGTTTTTCCCCCATGCTCCTTGGATCCCGGAAGGCCTCAGGGACAGAGGAGAGAAGTGGAAAGGGATGTCAGCAGGAAGGGTGGGGGAAGGCTAAAGGCAGCAGGGCTCTATTTTAATAAAAACAGAAGAATATTTTAAGTTGTCAAACCATTAACATTTTCATACACAGCTCCCTTCCTTGTGTGGATATTTACAAAGATCCTCCCCAGTCCAAGGCCAGATAAAAATCTCCGTATCATCTGGTCTATTTCTTGCTTTGTTTTAGTTTTACGTTTATATCTTTAATTGGACTGGAATTTATTTGAGCACAGGAAGTGAGGTGAGGCTCTAACCTTGTATTTTCTAAATAGTTAATCAATTTCCTTGGCACAATTTCATTAAATCATTAATTTCCTAACTTATTGGAAATACCTCCTTTATCAAACAAATGAATATGTAAATTTGAGTTTGTTTCTGAACTTTGCCTTCCTCTGTGGACGTCTGTCTACTTGTGTTTCAATACCACAAAGGCTGTTGGTCGTTGATCAAAATCAATCTATATCCAACGTCTGCATATTAATAATACTCAAAACTGAGAACTTTGGGTGTGAGGTCAAAGACAACATGGACCCATTACCATTAGGACTTTGCATGCCTGGGCAGCCTTCCATCAGAATAGTGCAGTGGTATATCAAGGCTCTGGAAACATTGTTTGCCAATTAGTCATTTGACTCATTGTCCAAATGGTTGGTGGGAAGTCTTGGCAACCATCATGAAACATTTGTAAAAGATAAGGGTCAGGAGGAGTGCTAAGAATGTGGGGAGTTCTCCTGGTTTCCGTGAGCCTGCATTCGCCCAATGTCATCCTGTGATATGGATTTGGGCTGAGGAAGCCACTTCACTCTCATTGGAAATCCGCTTCAGTGGAAAAATCCACTCAGTGCGGGGAAAACGTCCAGCGAGAAATTCTCAGAGCTGTTGTCCCTTCATCCCATAGCAGGTATGCATTGAGAAGTTTGAAGTTTGGAGCCAGAAGTCGTGCTGCATGAAGGGCCACCATTTACCTTCTGAGTAACTTTGGACAAATCTCTGATCTCTGTAACCCTCCATTTCTTGCTCTGTGAAGCAGAGATAATTGTTCCTGCCATCTTATACAGCTGTGAAGATCAAGTTAAGATGACGCATGTGAAAACACAATACTTTGTAGACTTTAAACAATTAAACAGATGATAGTTACAAGCACTACACCTGGACTATGATTCTTTTTAAGATTATTTATTTATTTATTTTTGAGAGAAAGAGTGCATGCACGAGTGGGGGAAGGGGCAGAGGGAGAGGGAGAAGCAGACTCCCCACTGAGTGGGGAGCCCAATCCAGGGCTCAATCCCAGGACCCGGGGATCATAACCTGAGCCCAAGGCAGACGTTTAACCGACTGAGCCACCCAGGTGCCCCTGGACCATGATTCTTTATAGAGATGAGTTGTTATAGACCAGGTATTTTTTCTTTCATTATTGATTTGGAAAGGAGTCAGATTGTTCAAAAGTCTCTAAAACTTTAAACAAGAGTTACAGAATCCTCCAAACCCCAATAAAGAGGAAAGAGCCTGGAAGAGGCCATTCACTGGACAACTAGATGGCTAGTTTTTTTTTGCATGGTGGGATTTTTCTCTACTGAAAAGAAAAGAGGGCACTAGAGATGTTGTTACCTTATAGAAATGCCCTTTCTATTTAAAAAAAAATGCTTGAATAAAGTGTTAGCACTTGGTAAAATCTCCAGTGTAGGCCCACAGAAATGCAGTGCCTTGGGTCTTGGAAATCCATGGTGGCACTGTGTGGCCTTTTGGCCACACCAAGATTTGATGTTATGGAGTTCACGCTAAACTCCTCAAAGTAATTGTTTCCTCTCATTATCTTCACTTGTACTTTTTCCATTCTCTTTGAGCCTGGTCCAATCAGGTGGGTCTCCATCAAGAAAGCTCCTTTCAAGGTCATATTAAAGGTTAAAGCCCATGGCCAAGTCTCAGACTTCATCTTACTCAACTCCTCTACAGTGTGTGACATAGTTGATCATCTTTTACTTTTAGGAAGCCCTTTTTTTCTTGGCCTCTATGATACCACACTCCCCTGGATCTCACCCTCCGTCAATGGAAACGCTTTCTTTGTTGGAGATCTTCCATTATCCCCTCAACTGTTAAATGTTGTGGCATCCTTGAACTCAGTTCTCAGATTCCTTCCCTCCCTCTCCCATTCCTGCTCTTCCTTCTCTTTCCCTTCCATCCCCTCCCTGACTCTTCCCCTCTTCTCTTCTCTGTTCATACTCATGCCTTTGTTGATTTTCTCCTCTGGCTACTCATCCCATCTTATGACTTAAATCCCATCTTAAAACATACCTCTGGATGAGACGTTTCTCTTGAACTTCACGTTCATGTATCTGCTTGGGAGTCTAAAAGGCATCTCAAACTTAGCGGGTCCAAAACCAAGTTCCTGAATCCACCACCGCTTGGTGGTCCTCCTGCAATTGCCCCATCTCAGAAAATACCTCCATTTTCCCAATCATTGAAGCCAAATTCCTATTGACTCTACTTTCAATATATATCAGGACTTCTACTCACCTTCTCCATGCTACCAACCTGGTCCAAACCACCAGTATCTCTTGGTTGGATGACAGCAATGGCCTCCTATCTGGTCTCCTTCCTTCCAATCTTGTCATAGTTTCTATAACACTGGGAGTCTGAATGATTCTGTCAAAATCTGCATCTGATCCTGTCATTCCTCTGCTGAAAGCCCTCCAATGGCTTCTCCTCTTACTTGGAGGAAAAGTCAAATCCTTACAATGGCCTACGACGAGGCTGTACATGAGCTCCTTCATCGTCTCCCATACAATCTCCTGTTTACTCCCTCATGCATTCTGCTCCAGCCAGCCTTGCCTTTTTTGTTCTTCTTGTCTCAGGACATTTGCACTTGCTGTTCTCATTGCCCAGGCTGTGAGCTTCCCTCAGGTAGCTGCATGATGTGTACCCTTACCCGTTTCTGGTCTCTGTTCCAATGCCACCCAATCCATGAGGCCCTCCCTGACCCCCACTGATACAATAACAAATCCACCTCCAGCCTTTGCTATCCTTTCTGCCTTGTTTTATTTTCCTTTCTTGAGCTTATCACTACCAGATATCTATTTGTTTGTGTGGATACATAATAGGTGTTTGTAAATATGTTTTGAATGGATGTGTGAATGAATGAAGGAGGCCTGGCAAAAGCACAGATTCTTATGAAAGTAGCATCTGTCCAATGGGCGTCTTCTTTCTGGGGTGGAAGGCCACCCACCAGCTCCCAGTCTCTGGCGCCTCACACGGGATAGCATTTCTGTGCTCCCGAGGTCCCCCAAAGTGGTGTGGGGGAGAATGCAGGGCTGTCCCCAAGCCTCCGAGGTCCAGATCCCACTGATGGGCCTGGCAATTTGGGAAGGATTGAGGGTGTTGGCTGGGCAGGCATTTGGACACAGGTCTTGAAAAGGAAGCAGAACGAGTTCACAAGGGAGACCAAAAGCCAACCAAGCAGGCTGCCATCATAAACTGCCGAGTTTGCTGTCCTAGGTTTGTAGAGGATTTGTCTGGACTGATTTCCTCTGGGGAAACAGTAATGTGTGTCAGCAATTACTCTTTCAAGTCGAAACACTGTCTTTATCACAGGGCACTCAGGCGCTCGCTCGCTCGCTCGCTCGCTCGGAGGGTTGTAGGGAGGGAAGGGGTGATAACCAGGGCCTTCCTGGGCCTGGGGCAGGGATGGGGGTAGGAGAGGGCCCAGGGCACCACCCCCCCACCATCTGGAGGGACCCCAGCCTGGGCATCTCACTTGAGACTCAGGAGCACCCCTGAGCTGGAGCTCGGGAAAGAGAGCCAAGCCACACAGGGCCGGTTTTATGCTTTTAGTTCTAAGATAGCGATCGTGGGGGAAAATTCCCTGCGTTTGTGGAATCATAAATTTTTTAAAGTCTCTTGGCTCCACTTTTAAATTTAGTGCCTGAATAAAATGTTGGCTCGAGCTCCATATTCGATTATTAAAAATCATACTCAGGCCTGGGAGACAAGTATTTACACATCTGCCTGCTCATCTGAAGCCCCACATATCAAAATGTGGCTCACATCACAGTGTGGTTTCATGGGAAGAGAGGCACTCGGGAACCCAGCGCCACGTTTGTTTAATGAGCCAGGCAGACTACAGACTCTTTAAGACTCTTTCTTGCTCTAATGTTCGTGAGTACTCCTGGCTACACTTTCACCGAATCCATTGTTTGTTTTCTCCCTTGATTTTTAAAGAAATACATGGATGCATAGGTACGCACGTGCACGTGTGTGTGTGTGTGTGTGTGTGAGTTACTAAAGGAAAGATCTGGAAGGATACAGACCAGATTGATAACAGTGGTTACCTCTTCTGAAGGAACCAGGATGGGAAGGGGTTGGGTCAGAGGAGCCTTTAACCTTATACGTTTGTTATACTTGTACTTATATGTTTAATTTTTTTTCTAAGAACACGTGGTGGCATATTACTTAATTAATTTTAAACCAGCACGTGATTACTGCAAATCATCCAGAAGCCAAAGAAAAGCATAAAAATGAAAACAAAAATGTACCCTTTTCTCCCACTCCAGAGAGGACACTGTTGGCGTTTTGGCACCTTTGTTTTAAGAAATGTGTCCCAATTAACGAGGTCCACTCACACAAGGTGTTCGTGCCCAGGTTACGAGGACATAGCTTTTAAAGATAGAGGAGAGGACATAGCTTTTAAAGACAGAGGGGAGCTCTGGTTTTGTTGCCAAAAGGGAGGATACATACATCCTTTCCCCCTAAATAAAAATCAACCATAAAATACCCCAAGGAGTGAGATGTGAAAAGTGTCCATTCTGGCCCATTTAAAAAAACATCTGTACATTTTATTTTGGCGGATTATGGATCATCAGAGTCCCAGGCATGATAAGTACTTACCCAAAGGAGGGAGAGGGGAGAAGTCACTAACTGGAAAAGGAGGCATGCAAGCCGTTGACATAAGGACGAAGCTTCTAATGTTTGTTTTAAAGGAAGTTTAGTAAAAAGACAGCTGCCTCCCAACGGCTCCATTAGACCTGCAAAAATGCCATAAAAACACCTGTGGTTCAGGAATGCCTGACACGGCAAAATATATAGATTCCTTCAAAAAAACGGAAGAGCCCATAAACAGCTAATCTGTATTTGGGAAATTGTTTTCCATGAATTTTAACCGGACTTCATCAACAACAGCAGCAACGAAGCGCACACGCGCGTGCGCACACACACGTTAAAAGCTTCAAAATGGAAAAAATGGAACACCATCAACTGGAAGAAAATTCTTTTAATATTAAATGATTCTCAAAATAACGCCCCGGATATGAATGCATGTACAATGGTGATTTAGAATGTTTCCAAAAAATCACAAAAGTCGAATGAGAGTGTGGGAGAGCAGCAGACTCTGCCCCCGTTTTGGAATGAAGGGTGGTTCTGGGTTGAGAGGAGGGGAGAGACCGGCCCCAGAGTCAGGGACTCCATACTGAGTGGGAACTGACCAAGAGGAGTCCTCAGCCAGACCACAGCCAGGACTCCTGACACACACATAAAGCAAACCTTGGGGGTAGCATCCGGATGGTCACTCTGCCCCCTGCTCTACCTAGCCTGCAACTCTGGGTCTTTGGGAGCCCAGTTCCCATTCAAGGAGCCTCCCAGTTTATGTGCCAGTTCTGGGTAACAGGAGGAGTACGTAAGGGCTTTGGGGTAAGGGTGTGGGGGCCATACTCTTAAAGGCAGTATCTCTGTTTCTTGGCTTTACACACTGAATCTGTCATTTTAATCGTCTCCATAGCAACTCTACCCTCATAAACATAATTTCCCTGCTGGAAAAGCTGGGTCACAAATGAGAAAGACCTGATTCAAACACTAACCTCTTCATCCTGAAAACGGATTCATCATGGCTCAGGGTTAGCAGGAATGTCAAGGGTATCTAGTTCAACCCGCACCTGATGCTTGAATCTCCCGGATGACATCCTGTTAGACACTTTCCTCTTACACGCCCACAGAGGAGGGGAACTCATTACCTCCTCACAGCCCAGAGTCGAGAGAGTCTCGGTAACTTTTCCTCCTACTGAGTTAAAATCCAGCTCTAAAAATCCTTCATCCAATGGTCTATGCTGTGGGGTCTCCATGACAACAGGCTGTCACATCTCCCTGGAGTCCCCCTCTGTATTTCTTCAACTGTTCCTCACATGTGTTCTTCTAGGTCCCTTTTCTGTGAGCTCATTGCCACACCCCCTGCTCACCCCACCTCCCTCCACCCTGCCTTAGCAGAGAACCCCAGAACCACTAATGGGTGTCTACAATTCAGATGTTCAAGGCAATTTATGGCACAGACTGCATTAATCAGGACTCCTTCCATGATAAGTGACAGCAACCTGGCTCAAAAGCGCTTGTGTCAAAATAGGGAGTTGATTGGCTCACACCACGGGAAAGTCCAATGGTGGGTCTCAGGCATGGCTTGATCTATGGGCTCATGAATGTTCTCAGGGCTCAGGCTCATTATCTCCATCCATCCCCTGGGCTTCTCTCTGTGGGCAGCCAGAGTGGCAAGATGGCTGCCTGCGGCTCCAGACTTGGGCTCTCCCAGCTCTGAGCCTGGCTGAGGAGAGGCTCTCCTCATGGTTTGGGCCAAGGTTCTGGGTCTGATCATCACTGGCCTGAACTGAATCCTGTGCCCATCCCTGTACTGATAATGGAGGCCACAATATTGTGGAGCTCTGACTGACTGGGCGTGAGTCAACCCCCCACCCCTGGAGCTGGTGTTGGAGTCAACTCCCCCCCAAACCCATGAACCCAGAATGGGATTTGCCAGAAGAGAAGAGGAGTCCAGTTACCAGAAGGAGGGACAAGGGAAGCTGGGGGCTTGAATGGCCCTTACTCCAACTGAAGACATGCAGCTCCTGTTCAGGGGTCACTGACGGGGACAAAGAAAATATTCTCGAAGAGTTAAGGAAGAGCCTTGGCGGGTCATCTCTGCGGGTTGGGAATGTCCTTTGTAAGCACAGAAACAGCCAGACTCTCCCCTGAGGCTTTTGATAAAAGCTTTTCCTCACCAGCTCCTCAGCTTTAGCACCATCATTCACAGCTTTTGGGTTGTTGCCACGTTGTTCAGAAGGAAAGTTGATTTTTACACCTAAATTAGGTTACTTAAAAAAAAAAAAAAACAACCCCAACACTAACTACTCTTCCTTTTCCCACCCCCTCCTCACTTTGTTCGAAGACGATATTCCTTCTCTGGGACCCACGAGAGACTCTGGGCTCTAAATGCATATCATGAGGATAGGAACTGAGTCCAAGTGGTGATACCAACATTTTCCTAAAGAGTGCTGTTACCAGAAGGTGGGTGGTGCCCGGGCTCCAGGTGGGGCTCTGCTAGGAAGTGAAAAAGAGCTCCTGTGGTCATGAAAGTGAAATCCCACCGGACTGGCTTCTTCCCCATGGGGGGGGGAACAACAGTTTTGGGGACAGGGATCAACAGCAATGAGATTGTGCAGTCCCCAGTGACCAAGGGCCAGAGCCACGTGACCCTCAAGCCAAACTCGTGTTATTCTAACGTTTCGATTAAAATTCTAGAAGACAGGTGAGGTGTTCAGTGACTACAGTGACAAAACATCCCAGGTACACAGGCACCACCCTCTTTCAAGCTTGTTTGACCGAGACAAACACCCCAGGAGAAAAAGAAGTAAAAAGACTTAACCAGGCGGTTCATCAATGAATAAATACGGATGGAGATTCAACCTTCATAGCAATCAAGGGGTTTAAAACAATAAGATGCAATATTTTGGGCCTATCTAAAAGCTAAAGGTGTCGAAAGCAATAATGCCCGGGGCTGCTTGAAATGGGGGCACGTCCTCCTCCTGTATTCTGCTCAGGAGGGTATGGAGTGGTCCAGCTTTTCTGGAGGGCGCTTCGGCAATTTCTACAAAAAACTTCAAAAATATGCATGCCCTGTGACCTGGCAAGTCAACATTTAGGAATTATCCTGAAGCAGTTATCATACATATTTATAAAACTTTATGTATATGCATAATCACTGAAACCTTATTTGCAGTAGCAAAAAATTAACCAACTTAAATTTCTAATAATAAGAGATTGGTTAAAAGAGCCATGAAAATCATATTTTAGAAGAATCTGGTGACATGGGAAGTGTTTATAATATACCTGATATTAATAAACAAATTGTGTGTATGTGTGTATGCATGTATGTGTGTGTGGATATCTGGGAAAAAGATTGGAAGGATAATGTCCAGAATCTTAACCATGGTTATCTCTAGGTTTGGGATTATGGGTGTTTTTTTGTGTGTATTTTTCTATATTTTCTATCATAAAAAGCAATAATGTCGACAAAGGCTATTATTGATTGAGGACTTAACACATGCTGGGCATTGGGATAAACTCTTTTCACAGATTAATTTACTATACCCACTACCTTATGAGAAAGGTCTTATAACTGTACCCATTTTACAGATGAAGAAACTAAGAGGATGTGCCCACTCAAAGCCCATGCCCGTCTTCTAGTCTGTGCTCTGGAGCCCAGCTTTCTCTGCCAAAAAGGCCCTGTTGTGGGTGAGCCTACGGAGCAGGGCCCGTGAGGACAGTGGGAGAGATTCCTACCTGTCATCCTGGTCCTTTTTTGTTAGCTAATGCTCACCTGGTGTGTATTCTGAGCCTTCTTCCCCTGCCCTTTTTTATCCTTTAAGAAAGAAGTAGAGAGCAATGAAGGAAGCACCCTACTTTGGCTGTCTGACCTTGGGCAAGTCACTTCCCCTCTCTGAGCCTCAGAGTTTCCAGCTGGGGTTAAACTTGCTGCTCTCATGCTCAATGATACTATTCACTAAAAGAGGATCTCTTTAAAAAAAAAAAAAAATCCTCAGGGGGATTGGTAGGAGCTGAAATAAGCCAGTTCTCTTTCTTCAGGCCCCAGACCCTTGGAGCCTTCCGAGACACAATTTATGAAATCCATTCATTCATCTGCTCATTCATACCACTAACGCCTGTGGGCCCCTTTCACGCATACATTCGTCTTCAATCCACAAGGGCCGTACAGAGTAGGTGTGTATTAAACGAGTCGTTATTGACCTTCTGATTTCGGGAAAGAGGTACATTTGTATATAGTTTCATCAGCCGCGAGATGAGAAAAATCAAAGACAATGAAGGTTTTGTTGGTGTCCTTTTTGAACCCTCCTGGTGAGTTTAGTTTCAGAATCAGCTCTTGTTTACAATTAGCAATAATCGCGCCTCGGATAAACCTCATTGGCTACGATACTGCCACTGCGCAAAGCTTCAGCTCTTGTTTAATTTGCCTCCGTGCCCCCACCTGCTGAGCACACGTGAGGTCCTGTGGGTAGCACCCGGAGTCGGCTGGTATCCGCAGTCTATGCATGCATTCAACCGAGTTCTAACCCCGCTATCCCGCTGCACGGACGCTGATGAGGTGGCTGCCAAGGGCGTACATTGCATGCAAGTGCGGGGTGCGGGGGAGAAGCCTAGAAAGAAGGGGCCCTGGGAGTACACATAACCCCATGGGAGTGAAGGAGCACTTAAGCCCCATGCTTAAAACCCTCCAACAGCAGCCCTGGGAATTTAGGCTAAAATTCAGACCCCTCCCCTGAGGCCCACAGACTGAAATCCTGCCCACACGTCTGATGTCCCCTCTACTCACCTCTCCAGCATTTTCAGCTCCAGCGCCCCGGCCTTTTTTAGACTGCAGGGACCGACCAGTCTTATTCTCACCCTCTGACCTTCGCCACTGCTGTCCCTTCTGCCTGGAATGCTCTTTTTCCAGATCTTCTCAAGGCTGGCTTCTTCTGGAGGCGACATTCAGGTAGCCACAAAAAAGCAAGGGACCTGGTTTGTCTCCACTGAGGATCCCCAGCACCTAAAACAATACTTGGTCCATAGCAGGCCCTCTCGGTAAACTTTTGAGACATGAAGATTTCTTCCAGGAGACATCCCCGAGGTCTGCCTGGAGGAGGGGGCATGTGAGTCGGGCCCGGAACACTAAGCAGGTCACTGGGCCTCCCTTCCTCTGGCCTGCTTCACATTTTTTCCATCTGGACACACGCTTTTTCCCAGGATGACCTCATCCATGTGTCTACTGGACCTCAGCTACTATCTTTGCCCCACAACGCCGTTTCGCGGTCCCTCCTTTCCCCTCCTTTTGTCCATTCTCAGCTGTCCTATTTCTGGTGCTTAATTACAGTCCTGCTATGTAGACAATGATGATGCCATCATTCTCAAAAGATGATTGTGTCTGCTCGCTCTTTTGTCCAGAGCAGAAAGACGGCAAGACTGTCCAGGTCAGAGAAATGAGTGTTGTATTGGTTAGAAACCGTTTCGGGGAGCACTCGGAGGACACTGTCCCCAGGCTCACCCAAATGGCACACGTAGCTTCTGATCTTCTCTGGGCAGGATGTCTTACTAAATTAATGACAATTTTTAGACCCAAGACCCCCCTTTTTTTAGAAGCTTTTAAAACAGGTTGTGTTTTGTTTTGTTTTTGATTTAAACGACCGGAACTGGAGTTTTTCCCGCCAGCAGCAAATTTAGACACTAAATAGTTTGGGTGGGAAATGTGCTCTCGCGTCCAGCTCCTGTTTAGGATCTGGCAAAGAGAGCCGTTGCTTTCATTGGACACAACAGGCAAAGGGCCAGACGCTCAAACTTTTCAAGGCCCTTCAAAAATGGCTGGGGACGCAGGGGGAAAAGAAGTCACTGGCTCCAAAAGGAGAAAAGGAACACGATCACCTGAAAATAAATAATAATGTTATAAACAGAACCAGAAAATACTTTCCCGTTCGGTACGTGGGGCGGGGTGGGGGGGAACCCAAAGAACCCCAGACTTGCATCTCACGTGGGCCGTGAATGTATTTTGCTTGATACGGCCTCGGAAGGGACAATGCAAGGAAGATCAGTTCAGTCTGTAAGGAGTCTTTCAAGGCCTTGCTGCTAAACAGGGTCGCCATTCCCTGGTCTCTTGACCCCTCTGGAAGCCCCTTGCATGCTTGGAAGAGAAAGCTTTTGTGGTGGTACGGGGAGAGGCTTTTATTTCTCCCCCATAAATCGGAGAGTTTAAACTTCACTGGCAAGAGGAAGATTTAAGAATTAAAATGATGAAAACTTATAAAATCTTTCCAACCGGACGGTAATTGCAGTAATAATCCCCTTTGTTATAGAAGCTACTGTATTATGGGTGACCTTGACTTCTATTATGTACTGTTACCTTTAGCTCAGAATCCATAACTCAGGGGACTATTAATTATCTTGCCATAAGTGCCGGCCTGAGTGGGGGGACTTTCTGGAGAAGTAAATGCCACATCAATATGAAGTGGATCTTCTCGGCTAGCCGCTTGACGGCTGTTATCAGTGATTAGGGTTCAGCAACCCATGGTCAAAGCCAAGAGATTATTCCTGCTAAGGTTCCACGCCGCCTCAAACTTTTCTCACCGCTGTGACCTCTATCTGTGATTTACCCCAGTGTGCAAAACAAAACAGTTTACATATACAATTTAAACACTCCGACTTTTCCCATCAACCACATCCCTGGGGTGTGTGCTCTGCTGCTCAGAGTTTTGTAAAAATAAAACGCTGTTTTCAAATATTTTTTTCCTTGGGGTATTTTTTTTTTTTCCAGTTGATGGTGGAATTAGGTATTCCCTGTGGATTTAGGTATTCCCATCTTCTGTCCTTTATTACCATCAGGATCGAGGATGTTAATTAAGCCTCTATACAGCTCAATAAGTGTGGAATATGCTATGTTGGGGGCAACACGAAGAAGATTATTTTTTTTTTAAATGAGCTAGAAATCGGGCAAAAGAAGGGCATTTTGTTTGCCATCATTTTCTTAAAAGGGCGAGCCGGAGCTGATGTTCTGACTACCCGGCATCCGTTGGAAATTTTATCCTTCGATTTCAATCTTCGGTTACAGCCAAGGAACTATTCCGAGAAGTTCTCAGAGATCTTGCCTAACCCCAAAGGGAAATTTCCATCTCCCCCTCCCCAACGCCCTAATTGAATTTCGGGGTCGGTTATGTTTCGCATAGGCATCCACCCCACATCAATGGCATACATTCAAAAAGAGTCTTATGGAGTGGATCAGATAAATATGGGCTGCAAATGTGCTGATTTACCCCAGCTTGTAAAACAAAACAATTTACGTATACAATTTAAGCATTCTTTCTAGTTTTTCATAAACCACATCCCTTGGGTGTATAATTGAGATTTCCTTGCCACCCAGAAGATAGCGAGATAGTCCGCTCCGCTTTGTTCCTCTTCTGCGGGAGGGCGGCTGGAGCCCGGGAGCCGCCGCTTAGCAGCTTCGGATTCGCCGCTGACAGATGCTGGACCCGCCGGCGACGCTAGGGAGCAGACTGACACCAAAGATCGTGGGTGTGCGGCAGACACCCCAGCTGCAGAGGCGGAAGCCCCTGCAAACAGAAGCCTTGTCAGCTTCCTTCTTTACTGAGGCTCTGTATATGGCCAAAGAGTGGGAGAAGCTGAAGCGAGCACAGGGGAAGGGGACGCGTTTCATGCTCAACGGGCTCGGCAGGCTGGAGCCAAACTGCCCGGAACAGGGACCTCGTATAAGATGCAAGAGCCACGGCCAAGGAGGAAGGGGATTTTTTTTTTTTTTTTTTCCTATCTTGGTTCTCCGGTGGTTGAGCCCTGGAGGAGAGGATGTAGATCTTCCCATAAGTGAGGCTGGGGCCCGTCCAAGTACCTGAAATCTACTTCCATGAGTCAAAGGATTCGGGGAAGCTTTTTCCTAACGGAGATCAGAATAAACCCTAGTGAGCCAGCCGATTCTAATCTGTAGGGGAATCAGTAGGGGAATAAACGAGCAATGAATAACTAGCGAACTAAAGAATAAAAATAACAGCCTACAGTGGAATATGAAAAGGGACGAATTAGATTGTCAAGTGGACGAAGCAAGTTGTAGATTTTACAAACGCCCTGGTGATGTCTATGCTTGGCGCCTGGGGTCTCTACAGAGGTGGAAAATGTACCGAAATGAGGGCGAGAAGGAGACGTACAACGTTCAGTCCAGTCTCTGGAGAAGGTGGAGGGGAAGGAGAGGGGGAGACAGGGTGGGGAGAAAAGAAACATCAGTTTTATGTGCATTGTTTTATTTTTATTAAAGTAATGTGAAGCAAATATGACATTTAAAAAATATTCGTTCTTTCTGGGTTGTGAAAAGTGGTTTGTTTTTATTATTCTTTGTACCTTCCTGTATTTAAAACAATTTTTTTTTTTTTAAGAATAATAACTGGAAACATGGATGTGTCAATCACAGACAGAAATTCACTTTCAAGGGCTTAGGCCTTAGGTCCATAAGCCCCCAAGTCAGACTAGGGCTCAAAAGTTGTAGAAAACAGTCACCTTTATAATTTTAAATTGCACCATTTGGGTATAATTGGGTCCCTTCCCCCCTTCCTCTCTCCTTTTAGTCAAATTAAACTTATTGATTAGAACCCATTAGTATGTAATGGATTGTTAATTTGACTCTTTTTACAAATCATATTTATCTGCACCAATAAAATATTTGGATTTAATATTCATATGTCACATTTATGGTGATGTTGATTGAGGGCCAAGCAATTTGAAGTGAAAGCAGACACCTTGTCCTTTACTCGCGCAAGGGAAAATGCACAATTAGCTACACGAACGCTTCCAAAGGTGGAAGGCTTACGTAGGAAAAAAAAATTTAGAGCAAAGGAGAGAAATGTCCCCCTACTTTTTGTTTTGTTTTGTTTTGCCAAGTTGAGAGAAACTCCATGGAGTACCTACTCTTCGGCAATAGAACAGAAGGGGGGCACCCCAGTGTGGTATTCCATTTATTTGTAACGTGGTTGCAAAGTCTCTGCTGGGAACAAGAATCAGATTTTTGGCAAACATCAGTTGAGCTGCGGCCTCTTGTAGTCATTTCTCTTATTGAGGAAGATAGAGCCCAAAGAAAGATCAACTCCTCGCCTCCTTTTGCTAGCACAGGGCACTTAAGCATGCAGGTGCTTAAAGGCAAAACAGGAATATATTTTCTTTTTTTTAATTTTTTTTTATTTTTTTAAATTTTTTTAAAGATTTTATTTATTTATTTGAGACAGAGAGAATGAGAGAGAGAGCACATGAGAAGGGGGAGGGTCAGAGGGAGAAGCAGGCTCCCTGCCGAGCAGGGAGCCCGATGCGGGACTCGATCCAGGGACTCCAGGATCATGACCTGAGCCGAAGGCAGTCGCTTAACCAACTGAGCCACCCAGGCGCCCAAAGGAATATATTTTCTGCGTAGTTCAAACACAGTATGTATTAACTGAATACTGCAGGTGATATGGCTGCTGGGGATGAAGGACAAAATATTGAAAACTGCTACCATTTAATGAGTGCCTACTCGCTGTGTGGCTCTTGGGATGGTGGTAAAAATATTTAACAACTAATACAGCATGAGCATCAACCAGGTAGAGTGGATGTCAGCTGAAAACAAAGCAGCCGGTAAGTCTTACTGGTGTACCGGCTGAGTTTCTGTCCTGCTTGTTTCTCGAGCAGGAAATGCTATATCTAAGTCCTTAATGCTCAATTATGGGAGCTGTATTTGTCTGGGCTAATAATGTCTTTGATCTTTCTTTCTTTCTTTCTTTCTTTCTTTCTTTCTCTCTTTCTCTCTTTCTCTCTTTCTCTCTCTCTCCTCCCTCCCTTCCTTCCTTCCTTTTTTTGCTTTTAAAAAATTCTATTTTTTATATTTGTACCAGGCATAATGCAGATAGTTTTCCTGTTTTGTTTTGGTTCTTGTTTTTTGCAAGCCATTCTAAACCTTTTGGGAAGCAGGCAGGGTATACACGGTGTAAATAAATAAAAAATAAATACATGCTTTTCCTGATCCTGGCCAAATCCCATTACAAAGAGAACCAAGGCACCTTCAGAATTCCTTTATTGCCTAGGGGTTGCCCTATCAATATTGTATAAAGCAAGCAGGTCATTGGCTAGGCCTTGGGATTCTTTCTGTTATTTCAAGGGTTTGGGATGATATTTGTTGTAATGAGAGCCAATCTGTAAAAATAAAATTTCTTTTTTTGTCAGGTGGTAACAAAAAAAAAGGTTTGCACAGCCAGTGATGGGCAATGACAATATTTGGTCTATGGTCTTTGCAGACAAAGAGCTTGGCTGGTCATCATTAACGATGGAGCATGATTGCTACAACTTTTTTTGACAGCCAGCTTCGGTAGAAACTATATACAGCCTATTGTCAAGTCATTTTACTGAGCTCAGGAAATTTCCATTTGTCATTTAACAGCCATGTGTCAGAAGCAAGATGCTTTGAACACGAATTGTGATTTGTTTTTCAGTTATCTTCTAAAAATGCATGCCCTTCCACTAGTATGAAACGACCTAATTTTTTAACCTTTATTTAAAAAAAAAAACATTAACATCCAAGTTTTCAGATTGAATAGCATCTTCATTTTTTTTTCCTTTCTAAGAAACCCAACCCCCTTCATGAGCAGTCATTATTCTAGATAAGTATATGGCGAGCCAGGATATAGAGAGGAAGCTGGAAATTTCCCTGGACTCAGCAGAAATTTGGTGTCAGAGGCAGAAATATCCCCTTGTAAGTGCCTGGCTAATAGTTATATAGTTCCTCCTGCTCTCTGCCCACGTTCTAGGGGACAAGGTGACGCTATGGCTCTGGACTGAACTGTAAAATCCTAGAAGACAGGGAATAGATTGCATTTGTTTATTTCTCTCTGTAGGACCTAACAAAATAAGCATCTGTCGATTACATGGTAAATTCGGGGATGAGAAATATTCTTTTTTTTTCTTTTTTCTTTTTAAAAAAATTTTTTAAAGATTTTTTATTTATTTATTTAACAGAGAGAGAGAGAGAGAGCATAAGTAGGCAGAGCGGCAGACAGAGGGAGAGGGAGAAGCAGGCTGTCTGCCGAGCAGGGAGCCCGATGCGGGGCTCGATCCCAGGACTCTGGGATCATGACCTGAGCCGAAGGCAGCCGCTTAACCAACTGAGCCACCCAGGCGCCCCAAGAGATATTCTTAAAATCTTGACCGAATTACCTCAAGCTCTGGCATCCCTGTTTCATCATAGCCGGACCCAGTGTCATAGTATTTTGAAGATTATTGAAATGTTGGGTAGCCCTTCTGCTGTTTGGCTGTTGGAGAGACTGACCAATGCGGCAAAAACATTTCTAAAATATATAATAATGGTATATGTGGTAAGTTATACTCCCTCAGGCAAAGATGTTGTATAAACCACCAAGTATTTGGCCACTGCAACACTGAAAACATCTTAAGACCCTTAAATACCATGAGATTTATCAATATTTTTAGTAGTTAAATGAATTTAGCTTTGAAAGTTGCCCAATATTCTATGAGGTTGGAGATTGGAACCTGTTTTTCTTTTTTTGGATTTGAATGTGCTTCATTTAGGTTGATGCAAGCATGTTAGTATGGGTGCTTAATGGCATATCATAAAGGATTTAACTTAATTCCACCATAATGAATTAATTCTCTCAGTGACACTGTTTTCATTATAGATTTAATGACATCACCTTGGCCAAGATTCAGGAATTCAGAACTCTGAGTTACTCTGAATTATCTGAAAACGAAAATGGAAAGATGATTCTGCTTTGTGTCTACGTGTACTCCAACTGCGGATAAGAACGTCTATTATTTTGAGTAGTCGAGTTAAAAATAAAACTCTTAACACCAGTGAGGAAATTGGATTCCGCGTTCTCTTAAATTGTCTTTAGGGACATTCATTTTATAAAACATGAAACCAGGAAGAAGAAGAAAGCCCTAGCGTTGCTTTTCATTCGCTTATGTCATGATTATTTGTTGTAAACATAAATGGATAAATATGCAATCTCAAATCATAATTCAGAAGCAAGTTTTCACCAGCTAAAGAAAAGAGGGGAGCGGGTGTAAAAATATTTATGTTGCGTTTTCGAGGACTGTGTTTGATTTCCTTTCGGGTTTGTTTATTTTGTGGAATTAGAGGGATGGTGCCTCCTATTCTTACAGGCTTGTATTGTTACCCCAGGAATGCTTTGGTAGAAGCAAAATTAGAAACAAATTTCGTGTGTTCTCCAGTGCCTTTCAGACCTTAAAGGACAGGAACAAAGTGTGGTGGTTTGTCATGAGAACCCCAGGAAGCCACAAGGAAATGGAGCTTACGAACCAAATTGTTCAAAATGGGAAAGAAATGAAAAATGTGCAGCAGATGCTCCCAGCCCAGAAGTGGAAGCTTCAGGAAGAGGGGACCACCAGTAATGCTAATTGGCCTCGAACAAGGACTGTTGGCGCTGAGACATGAGACGGAGTCCTGTTTCCCTCTGATTCTGTTCCATAGACAACTTTCCAGGATTTGAAATTGATAATTGTAGACACAAAGATACCCTCGGCCTAATGTACCAGGCTATTGAAGTCATGGGCGTCACCCCACATGTCTGCATGCGCGCAGATGGTTCCTGCCAGGTTCAATCAAATTGGAAAACCCAAAATCTGTATTTTTTTTTTCTTCAGACTATTGAAAGGCCCCCGTTGTCAGTGCCCTGGGTGTTGAAATGAGAAACGTTATGCTGAGTTTTTTTAGAAGTGTTTCTTATGCTCGCAGACAAGCGACACCCAAAACTTAGTTCTTTGGGCTAAATTCTGGGATGGGAAAATAGAGCCAGACAGTAGAAGAATCAAGGCGGAATTAGTGAAATGCTTTAGCAGAGCACATGTAATTTCTGATTTCCACCTGTCAACAGAACTTCTCCTTTAATCAGTTAAGTGTTTGTTTATTAACTTAGTGATTTCCAAACATCACACAGGTATGATTTTTGGGTACATCCAAGTACCTCTTGCACTGTCATTTACCTGTTTTTCTGTTTAAACAGACTTATATTTTATTTATTTTTTTTAATTATTTAAAAAGTATTTATTTATTAGAGAGAAAGTGAGAGAGAAAGCATGAGCAAGGAGGAGGGGCAGAAGAGAAGGGAGAAGCAGACTCCTTGTTGAACAGGGAGCCCAACACAGGGCTTGATCCCAGCACTGTGGATCATGACCTGAGCCGAAGGCAGACCCTTAGCTGACTGAGCCACCCAGGCGCCCCTACAGACTTACTTTTTAAATTAAATACATTTGTTTTAAAAAGAAAGTTTATATCACTGCCATGAGTGGAAGAAAAAAAAAAACCCAAAAACCAACGACATCACTTACCCCCTATACAAAGCAACCATTAAAATAACTGTTGCTCGCCTAGGATTCCCTGAGCCTTAGACCTTCTCTTTCTTCATTAAAAGGGAGACGCTCCTGTGTCAGAAAGGTATTAAAATGTGCTGGTGCCGGTGGAGAATACTCTTTGATAATCAGAAGGCTGTAAAGAGCAGTGAAGAAGGACTAACCTATTTGACCCAAAGTGCCTACAGTGGCCCCATTTCTCTGGGCCGGAACCAGTGACCAGTCTTAGCCTTCAGAGGCTTATGTCTGCCGGGTGAAAAAATACCTCCCCATCAGAACTGATCTCTACATCTATATTATTTCTATAGATATATACTGAATTTTATAGAATACATCTAAGTTCCATAGGAATTTAGAAAAGTTAATTAATAGCTACAACTTATTGAGTGCTCATTAAGTGCAGGCACTGTGCTAAATGCTTCTCATGGGCCCTCATTGAACCCTCACGTGAAATCTACTTACACGGGCATCCCACGTTACAGATGTGGAAACCGAGAAGTTAACGGGCCCAAAGTCACACAGGTGACAGCCTGATTTAGGCTGCGTACAGCATAGGAAGTCCTAGTGTCTATGTTTTACAATAAATAACACTTGTTTATATTTGGTATTTGGTTCGTAGGCAAATACGTGCTCCTTTCTAGAAAAACATCTGGCCTGGGGCGCCTGGGTGGCTCAGTCGGTTAAGCGTCTGCCTTCGGCTCAGGTCATGATCCCAGGGTCCTGGGATCGAGCCCCGCATCGGGCTCACTGCTCCGCGGGAAGCCTGCTTCTCCCTCTCCTTCTACTGCTTCCCCCTGCTTGTGCTCTCTCACTCTCTCTGTCAAATAAATAAAATCTTTAAAAAAAAAAAAAAAAAGATATTAAAAAAAAAAATAGAAAAACATCTGGCCTTTTGTATTGGTTAATTATTGTCCCAACGATACTGTGTAACAAGCCAGGCTAGAACTCAGTGACTCGAAACAACAATCATTTATCATTGCTTATATAACTGTGAGACGGCTGGAGAGATTCTGCCGAGCCTGCTCTGCTCCACATGTCTCTCATCCTTTCCCTGGGACCAGCAGGCTCACCAGGGTATGACTTCAGAACGATGACAGAGAAGCAAAAGAGTAAGGCTCTCTTTGCAAGCACAGGCATGCAAGCCCATTTCAAGCCTCTAGTCATACTGTGGCTAAGAACATTCCACTGGCCAAAGCAAGTCACAGGGCTGAACACAAAGTCACGGGGCAGGGAAATATACAACAAATACGAAGGGCATGGACACAGGGAGAGGCGATGAATCAGGCCAATGATGCAAAATCTCCCTCTTTTTAATTATAGGGGTATATCTCCCTCTTGTTTGTTGTTATAACTTTATGGTTACTTGTTTTTCTTTTTAAATACAAGAAGTATCTCAGTCCAACCCCTGTTCCTTGGCAAGAATATCGAGCCACAGAAAGGCAGAAGTTAGAGTTCCTAAGTATTTAATGCTGCTCTGTTGGTTTCTACCATGAAGAAACTCCAAGGAGAGAAAAATGACTTTTCCAGGTCAAAGAATGAATGAGTGGCAGAGGGTGGAGCAGACCCAGATCTCTCCACTCCTGCCTGCCCAGCGCACCTCCTGCTCTGCAAAATCAGTGGGGTCAGAATCAGTGAGATTTTCTTGATGCTTTTTTTCAAGTAAACAAGGGAGCTATTGAACTCTACAGAGAACAAGATATCTTATTTGAGTTAAAAGAGCAGCACAATAAAAATATTTAAAGAAGTCCCTATAGACATATTTTGGATCCATCCCTTCACTGTAACTGAAATTAGATGTTACCAATGAACACAGGCTTACATTTAAGCTAGTGATTTCGGGGACTGATTTGTACTGCCTTAAAGTGTTTTAAAAGCAAAAGTATTAGTAAAATCATGTACATCATGTCATTTCAAATATGCGACCCTCAAGACATGGAAATGTTTTCATTTTAAGCCTTGATGGGGTTTCCTTTTTCTTTCTCGATGACATGCAGTTGATTTCACTTTGCTGGATTCACTCTGTCCAAAGCTGGAAAAGAAAGCAGCGTGTTCATGAAAAAAGAAACACCAAGTACTGAGCCCTGCTTTGCTTGGACCCAGAGTCTGAAGATCAAACTTATCCTCGCCAGACAAACCTTCCCTTCCCCCCCACCCCCCGAAGCAGGATATGACAGGTGGTCCCAAGTCTGGAGCAGCAGCTGAGTCATCCTGCCTGTTCTGCCCACCACACCGTGAGCACCATCCCCCCCATGCTCCAGCTGCAAGCACTCTGTCTGTGCAACATTGAGGTTTTTAGAATCCCTGCCAGCACACATGGACCACAACTGGGGCAGAATCAGAATTTCCAGAGCTAGAAAGATCTCAAAGATCATCTGGATGGAGGCTCTCATTTTAGGTGGGAGTAGAGGCCCAGAGGAGGAAAGCATCTTGCCCCAGGCAATATAGCTTGGTAAATGGTTTAGCAGAGATTTGATCTGGTGATGTAATTTATGGAGGTGATGGTCTCCTTTCGTAGGGAGAGCTCCTTGAGGGCTGGGTTTCTGTTGATTTCATCTCTGTTATCCCCATTAATGTATTAGTGTCCTTAGGATTGACACAAGATTCCTGGCTGCTCGGTGAGCCATTCCCTGGGCACTTAGTACCGTCCTGTGCCAGCCACAGGCAGAACTTGGTAAACGTGAACTGAATCCAGTCCCTACATTTGCGTTATGTTTTATGCTTTTAAAAAGCATTTTACAAGTTGGAGTTGTATGCCATCAGTTCAGTAATTCCACATTCCCTGGGAATGACTTAAAAAGAAAAAAAATAGGGGTGCCTGAGTGGCTCAGTCGTTAAGCGGCTGCCTTCGGCTCAGGTCATGATCCCAGGGTCCTGGGATCGAGCCCCACATCGGGCTCCCTGCTCAGTGGGGAGCCTGCTTCTCCCTCTCCCCCTCCCCCTGCTTGTGTTCCTTCTCTCGCTGTGTCTCTCTCTGTCAAATAAATAAATAAAATCTTTAAAAAAAAAAAGAAAAAAATAGTAATATTTAAATTTATTTAATATTTAAAATATTAAAACAGAAAGATGTTCATGACAGTGATTTTAATAATGGTGCAAGGTTTGAATCAGTGCTGAGGTCCAATCATAGGGGAGTGTTGAAGTAAGTGATGGTTTCATGCGGCCATTTCAATGATGCAAAAATTCTTATGTGATGGTATTAAATAGAAAATAAGATGCAAAACTATATATACCCTATGATCACAACCTGAAAATGCATTTGCCCCCCAAAAAACCCAACCCCAAGTCATGAATGTCAAAAAGCTAGGAAAACCCCACATCATTGATTGTCTTGGATTGGGTAGATTCTAGTAAGGGTTTTTAAAAACTGCATTGAGGAGTTTCCTTATCTTGTTTAATGAGCATTTATTCTAAAACCATCCTCTTATTTCAAAAGAAAAATCACACCACCATATATTATCTTGTTTGATCACGGCAGTCTCCTAGCAGCCTAGATAAAGCACACTTCAACATCCCCCATTGCATATACAATGGGACAGAAGCTCAGAGATTTTTTTTTTTAAAGATTTTATTTATTTATTTGAGAGAGAGCGAGAGAGCGCATG
This sequence comes from Halichoerus grypus, assembly GCF_964656455.1. Taxonomy (NCBI): domain Eukaryota; kingdom Metazoa; phylum Chordata; class Mammalia; order Carnivora; family Phocidae; genus Halichoerus; species Halichoerus grypus. The sequence goes on from NC_135726.1 coordinate 28,005,302, forward strand.
TGCGAGAGAGCACGAGGGGGGTGGGAGGGGCAGAGGGAGAAGCAGATGCCCCACTGAGCAGGTCCCAGGACCCTGAGATCATGACCCCAACCGAAGGCAGACGCTTAACCGACTGAGCCACCCAGGCGCCCCTGAGGTTTTTGTTTTTTAAACTTACTCCTACCACTGAGTGTTGGAGCTAAATTCACACTCAGATTTCCAGACTCCTGCCCGGTGCTCCTGCACTGCCCCCCTGCCTGACCACACTTGCTCTTCAGCCTCACCCAACAGGACGGCATGCTTTGCGACAACTGTGAAAAACCAGCACTTCGTTCCATCACACTGGCCAGTGATAGGACCCTCTCCCGTTTTCCTGCATCTTTATACCCCCTAATAACATTAGTGTCTTAGTTGCAACACCCATTTAGCTGTCGTGGCTAGGGAACTCACTAGAGAGCTCTTTTTAGGATTCTTTTCTCAAAACCTAGAGCAGACACGGAGTCTTGAAGCTCTATCACGTGGCTATTATTATTCTCATTGTAGAGATAAGGAAACTGAGACCCAGAGAAGGTAAGCAACTCTCCCGGGGTTAGCCACCTAGTAAAATCCAGCACTGGCAACCCCCAAGTCCACACCCTTGGTCATTCTGCCACGATCTGTCTCCCAGACATACCTGATAATAAGAAACCCATGTGGTCGTGAAGAAACGTAGATTCCCAGGAGTCTCCCCTGTCCATCAGGATTCAATAGTTCTTGGGTGGGGCCTGGGAATCTGGATTTTAAGACACACCTATGTGAGTTTCCTGATGCTATAACTGTATTGTCTCATTTTAATCTACCATCTCATTTTAAGACCCTACACGCAGAGTCTGCTCAGCAAACACAGACCTCTATATCCTTCCTCCTTGCTCTCTCTTACACCTGAACTCAGCCATGCCTTTAATAGGTGGGGTTAGCCAAACCCAGCCCAGTCTTCATGTACTGGGGAAAAAAAGAATGATTGCTCTCTTCTCAACCCAAGGAAAGGGGAGGTCAGAAATGTACTGTGATTGGGCGTTTTGGGGAAAACATGTGAAAAAAAAAACCCAAATCAAACCCTAGGCAGTTGCCATTGGGAATCATTAAAATTCTACTCAAATATATCAGAGATTCAGAATATTCCTTAGCCTGAGTGTCCTATGGGAGGAGGTGCTGTTACTGTTGCCTTTATTTTTGTAATTTTCATCTTATGACCAGGATTAGGGCCAATAACTTGTTGGAGACAATGTGCTGTGATGGAACAGCGCCAGACTGAGACTCGGGAGATCTGGGCACACCTGCTAAATGGCATCCTTGAGAAAAGCATTCCTGGCTCAGGCCTCTGTTTTCTAGCTCTGAAATGGGTGGACATGGTCCCCTCGAAAGCCCTGTGATCTCTGGCAACTGTGAATTAAACAAATCAACAAACTAACACAAACAACAAATAAAACCAATAAAACAAAAACAAGTAAGAACTCACAACACTTCTAACCTGCATCATGCCCAGTTCGGAAAGCCTTCCTAGTGGGTCAGCCCTGATGTATTTTTCTGAGAAGGCATTCAGCAAATGTTCTTTGGGTCCCTTTTCTGTGCCAGGAAACTTGGGACAAAATTTCTTGAGCCTTCCGTAATCCCACTGAAAACAAAGCTGAACCAAACAGAATATTGTGACCTTAAGTGTTTACAGTCTAGTCGGGGGTGAGGGGAAGATAATTAATGAATCACATAAATAATGGATACATATTTTATATATATATATATATATATATATATATGTATATTATACCAATGTGTAGAAACTCCAATAACATACTAATATTATTGGCGCAATATTGGGATGGGGTGAGTGCCATGAAGAAGACGGGGTGGGTACTGTAAGCATGTAGGTCAGGAAAGCTTCCTGGAGGAGGTGACAACGGAGCTGAGAAGGGAAAGGAAACTTGGAACTTATGGCTCATTGTGCCTTAGGCCCTAATGGTTGTGGTCTAATCTGATCTTAAATAAATGGAAAACCCAAAAGGAAAAAACTCAAAAATGAAATGATCCTTGTTCACACTCAGTAAACTTGTTCCCACGCCAGCAGACTGGATCCGTCATACCAGCCTAAGCCACCTCACACCGCTCACAAGAGCTAATTGCTAAAGTTTCAGGAATGTTGTGAGTTGGTTGTGAAATGCAACCATTATTAAAAATTAAACTATATAAACTTGCGGTGAAGTAAATCCTATTAAAAACAAAGGTAATATATACTGAAAACTCATCACTTCTCAGTTATTTGTACTGTGCTGATGGTCTTGAGATGATTTACATCTATTGTGTGCATATGGTGGAAATGCCATACACCTATTCCAGCTGTGTGTCTCTTCCCAATTTCTCGCTCGGTGAAGGCATACCGGGGACGCGAAATCGGTCATGACAGGATTCACACCACAGAAATCGGCCAACGTTAGAAGTCAGGGCTTCCTTTTTTCTCCATCCTGGAGAGCCAACCAGCCGCGAAACCAATGCACCGCTGCCTGGCGCTGTCCTTCGGAGCCCCTCACTCTAGGTGATCCCTGAATCCCCCAGTCAGGTCAGTCAGTTGACTGAGATCAGAGGGCCAGGTGGAGGAGTCACAGCTCAGTCCTTGAGGAGCACTCAGGCGCACCCAGTTGCATTAAGGAGAGGAACGTCAGTGAGGAAGAGCAAGGCATTGCCATCGGAGAAATGGCTCTTCTGACTCAGCTGGAGCTGGTATTGTCGGATGCTTTGCTGGGCGGCAGGTGGTTCTTCAGCAGAAGCCAACGAGCCAGTCGATGTTCCCTCTTTGCTGGAAAGAAGGTGGAAGTCAACAGGTGCCAAGACAAGAAAGAGGGAGGTGAGTAGGTTGTGAGAAGGGAGAGTAGAGATAGAGGTGTGTGGCCGACTCACCCTGGGGAAGTTTATAACCACTCTTAAAATAAATACAGTAATTCATGCTCCTGGCTTGAGAAATTTGAATCCGAGATTGATGGAAGGTGACAAGTCTCCCTCCACTCCCCAGCTGTGGTTTCTATGTCTTCCAGACCTTTCTGTGCGGATGCCACATTTCTCTCTCTCCCTACTCCAATTCTCTATGGGTTGGTCAGTAAGTTGCTTTTTTGGGTTGTTTTTTTGTTCACTTAGGGATGTCACCAGCCTCTGCAGAGAGAGCGATGCAACCTGATGTTTAGAGCAACATTCTGGAGCCAGACTCTCTTGGTTCACCAACGTACCAGCAGTATAACCTCGGCCAAGATACTCCCCTGTGACTCAGTTTCCTAATCTGTAAAATGGGAACAGAGTGATAGTACCTGTCTCCTAGGACTTTGTGAGCATTCTGTTAATGAATACATGTTGAGCATTACACAGGAGGTGGCGTGTGCTATCTTTCAGTATCAGATCATTTTCCTCACTTTATTTTTTTGTCACCTACTATTCCAATTTATAAGTGTACTAAAATACATTTAAGTAGCTTCCCTTCTGTGTAGGCTATTTCCACTTTTTTTTGCTGCTATACACAATATACTCATATATAAATATATTTGCACAGTTGTCTGAGTTTATGCATGGGAAAAAAATTCCTGGAATGGAAGCGACTGGCTCAGAATGTGATAACAATGACGGGTTACTCCCAATCCGGTTGCAACAAATACATGCTCTCGCAACAGAATGTGAGAATGCCTAGTGCATTTCAAAGGCAATAAGCATGGGCATTAGCCAACCTTTCGCTTTTGCCAATGCAGTGAGGGAAAAGTGGTCCTTTATTGTTTACATTTTCTAAATGGCCAGTAAATTTAACCAGCTATTCATAGGTTTATTCTCCAATAGCATTTCTTCTTAAAAACACGAAATATTTCTGTTTTTGACTCCTTCACATTTTCACAGTTTGTCTTCTTGTTTTGCCACACAAACTATTTTTACGTAGTCCAATTTATCCATCTTTCGTTTAATCGTTTCTGGGTGGTATGCCACATACAGAATAGCCTTCTATTGCCTTTTTGGTAAAACAAAATTATCTAAGCTCCTTTCCAGTTCTTCTTTTTTTTTTTTTTTTTTAAAGATTTATCTATTTTTTTGAGGGAGGGGGAGAGAGAGAGAGAGAAAGAGAGTGCATGAGCAGAGGGAGGGGCAATGGGAGAGAGAGAATCTCAAACGGACTCCCCTCTGAGCTTCAAGCCGATCCTGGGCTCGATCCCAGGAACCCAGGATTGTAACCTGAGCCAAAACCGAGAGTTGGACGCTTAACCAACTGAGCTACCCAGGCGTCCCTCTTTCAGTTCTTTTATGGTTTCACATTTTATAGCTAAATATTTGAGACATCTGTAATAGTTGTAAAAATTACATTAATGATTAATTTCATTTTTTCCAAATATTTAGCCAGTTTCTCAGTGCCGTTTATTGAATAAGCCATAGTTTCTCCATCAGTTTGAAATGGTACTTTTATTATGTATAAGATCCCCATATATATTTAGCTTGACCTCTTTTGGTGATGACTTTTTTTTTAAAGTAACTTCCACAGCCAGCGTGGGGCTTGAACTCATGGCCCTGAGATCAAGAGTTGCATGCTCCACCAACTGAGCCAGCCTGGTGCCCCTGGCTTAACCTCTTTTAATTCTCTTTCACTGACCTGCCCACCTGGCTCTGCGCCAGGACCACACTGTTTTAATTATTGCAATTTTTAAATATGTTTTGATAGCTAGTCATGCTTCTTCCCTTCACTATTTTTATTTTCAGAATTTTTCTGGCTACAAGACTATTTTTCCATATGAATTTTGATATCCTTTTGTCAAGTTGCTCCAAAAAAATGTCTATGAAATTTGAAGTTAATAACACCCACTTGACGGATGAGTTAATTAACTCAGCAGGGAGAATCCTTTCATATATTGTGTGTGTATATCAAGTCATCACATCATAGACTTTAAAAACTACAATTTTGTCAATTATACCTCGGTAAAACTGGAAAAAATCACCTCCTTCTTTGAAAAGCTTGTCCTGACCCATTTTCTCTTTTATTCCTCATAATGATGCTAGTAATCCCAGGCCCCCTTTACAGGTAAAAAACCTGTCGAACTCAGAGGAGTGATGACACTTGCCCGCAGTCCTAAGATTCAAACCCAAAGTTTTCTGACTCTAAATCCAGAACTCTTTCCATCATCTCCAGAGAACTATAAATGAAGGAATTAGTTAAGAAAAATGGGGGGAAATACATTTAAATCAAGAGCCAGAGAAGAAATCAGCCAACCTGAACTCGTCTGGAATCCAGGTATGTGTTGAGTTGCGCAACACGTCGTGTCAAAAATGAAGCCACCTGTCTGCCTATCTGGTACAATTCTGACCTCCCTCAGGTTCGTCCCTATGAAGAAATATGGAGCCGTTACTAACAGCAAAGGCTCCAGAACTTCTTGCTAATATTATGTATTAGGTACAACCATGCTGCAGTTCGGGGCTGCTTACTTCAGAATGGAGAAAAAAAAAATACCGCTGAGACTTTGATCTTGTGTTTTAAATCTGGCTGTTAGATAGAATTTCAGCTTAAATATACTAATGATTTTTTCCACTATGCAAATTATATTGGTTCCTTAGCAACAGAACAAATAAGTGTTTCTCCTCTAATTCTGTGTATGTTAGTTTAGAGAAGGCACACAATAAGTTAATTAGAGAGTGGTTGGGGGTGATTTGTAAATGTCATATTAACATGCTGCTTGCTTTTGTCGCGCCCAAAGACGTTAAGATATATGGATGGTGTTTCTGGCATGGTGAATTCATTTTTTTTTTGTCTCTAGAACCTTTCCCCCAACTAATATTTGGAATAAAGGTTTAGAAGTGGCACATGATGCCTTTGGTTGCAACTCCTAATTGCGGAAGGGCTCGGTTTTGAGGAAAATAGATCTATAAAAATCAAACCTGAAAAATAAAGATAAATCAGGGAAATACACTGGAATCCCAGAGTCTCAGAGGTGCTCCTTACAAGCCTTTGATTTCATGGGGAGATAACTGAACAACGACTTATCCAAGGGCCCAATGTCTGTAGTGGGCTGAGCTTCTGGCCAAACCCAAGACTCCCAGATCCGCCTGCCAGCCCCCTCTCATTTCAAGGCTTGCCTTTATGTTCCTTAAGTAGCCAACTCTTTGCTGTTCATTGGTAAGGCGTTTTCTGTTTTCTATTCACCTTGGACTTGATTTCTTCTGTCACTTCTGCCCACCACAAATGAGCGGTCTGCATTACCTCTGATTCACGAACTCTCTCCAGGGCGGGGGGGTAAGGCGAAGGAGTGAGTTGGGGGAGAGGAATTCTATCATATCTGGGAAAACTTCTGAGGTAGAAAAGCTGAAAAGAACTTTGAGAGAAAAAAAACAACAACAAGAAATTAATTTATTAAAACAACCACTTGCTTTCTATTTTAATTATTTTAGTTGTACAATGTAAAACGTTTTGACATGCTTCTATCTGCCTAAACCACCACCTTTATTCTGACTGTTAAAAAATGGAAGGCAAGGACTACCTTTCTATTTTACAGCACCTAGCAGACTGAGGAAAATTCCATGCACAATGGTATAGACTCTCTATTCAGAGACGAAATCCCATTTGGGGCTGGTTAGGAATGCGTTTAGCTGCAAGTCACAGAAAACCCCACCAATCGTGGCGTAAACCACAGGACTAGTCATTGCTTACCTTACCTTCAGTTTGGATGGGCTCATTTTCAGGATCAGTTCAGAACAGAAACGACGTCAGGGTGGCAATTGTCGTGATAGTTGGTGCCACTGCCCCATGCCTCATGACCTCACGTGACCTGTCCAAAGGCAGGAAAGGCAGGGAGGCCAGGAGGTGAGGGGTCTCCTTATGTATCTCTTTCCTTTTATCAGGAAACAAACCTTTCCCAGAAGCCCCTGGGGGGGGCTCTTCTGTGACATCTCACTGGCTACAAAACCAACCTCAACGGCAGAGGAGGCTAAGAAAGCCTTCTTGCTGAGAGGCAGGCGAGGACGGAAGGGTTTGGGCATGCTGCCGCCTGGCAGCCAGTGGTGACTACCAGCAGAACGCCCAACCTCTATGCCCTTGGCCTTCACCTTCCTGTGGACGCGCTGTTGCGGTGTTCTACCTTGAGTGGCTGAGGGCTTTCTCTTGGCTGCAAGTTGGCAAGACCTTGGTGCCGGGGACTTGTACCCTGGGTGCAAACTGGACACGAAAGACAAATGGGAGATGGAGGATTTATACCCCGGCTCCCTCCCCCTTGGGTGGGACAACTCTAAGGCCTACCTCACATCCGTTTCCAGTGGTTCCTGGTGGAAAAATGACCCGGTTGCCCACGGAGGTCCCTCATCTGTCAACACACCCCGAGTTGGCTTCCTTGCCTTCTCTGTCATGCTTCCCCATTCCCGCACTGATGTTTTCTGGGATCGTCTTCCAAACCAGTCACTTGTATTCAAGTCTTGCTTTAGAGTTGACTTCTGGGGGGCAATCCAGCCTATGATACTGGCTACTGTGAACCTCCTTAATTTCAGTTCTTCCAACTGTGGAAGGGAGATAGGAATCTTCATTCAGGTGGGCTCGTTGGGAGGGTCAGTGAAAAAAACATCCATGCAAACATGTTGCAAACCGCAGAGCATTCACTAGACACGGGGGTAACGTGGGCTGGAAAACACAATGTGCCTTTTCACTTGACCCATTAGTTTGGATTCCGTTTCTGTAATTTCGCCCATACTTGCCGAGAATGGAGTCTTTGGGCAGAGGTCCCTTCCTTTGACAAGGAAAGGAAGTGTAATTGCTAAAGTGGTACTTTCCCTCAATCTCAGCTAAGAGCCTGGCTTTTATGGCTGTGACTGTGCTAGGACTCCAATTAGCTATTATTCTTTAGAGATGGGGTGGCCTCAATAAAATGGTCTGCACGGTTGCATTATCATTTTCCATATTCGGTATATTGACAAAGACACACAGTTAATTTTCTGTCACAGGGACTCCGGTGGAGACTCTTGGGACTGCCTCAAACATCTTTACTCCCTGGTTTCATTTTCTCCACAGGGGAAAAACAAGGCACCTCGATGTATTGGATACAATCACCTTAATGAAGCCAGGCTTTTAAAAAGAAGAAGCAAAGTCATCTATTTCCAGGCACTAGAAATTCTCACCTAATATGGCTTGGGGTTTCTTCTCTGGTGCTGATTTTCTTGACCTCCAGGCTGGGAACCTGGGGGCCCTGTTCTTCTGACTCCTATCACTCGCTTGGTGGTGTTCTTCGGGTCTCATTAGGACCTCCTGCCATGGGTCTGTGCTGTATTCGGGCTGGCTGGCACCCGTCCGACCTTCTTCTGAAAATAGCACCTCTTTTTGGGTATTGCCCAGTGAACCCCTCCACACTTACGCTCCCGTTCTTTGCCCTGCTCTGTGTCCCCGGAGATTGACGTCCATGCCTGCATCACCAAGCTCCCTTGATCTCTGGCTTTCCACCAGAGAGCATCAGCAGGAGCCCAGGGGGTCCAAGGAGCGAGTGGGGGTGTTTAGGTTCTCTGGACACTTCCTGTTGACTCACTCAGCAACTTGCTTTTTCCTCGACCTCCCACCCCAGCTCCCGCCGGCAGCCCCACAGCTCTCTCTTGCTCTGCTAGTAAGTCCCCTCTTGGTGACTTCCAGCTAGGGTCATAAGGGCTTTCCATTGTCTCTGGGTGTGACACCACCCCTCCCTGGCTGCTTTAGTCGGCAGCTCTGTAAACAGTGCTCTATTAAACTCTCTGCAGTCACCCTTCCAAGCAGCACTCTGCTTCTTGATGGCTGAGGCAGCACCCCAATTTCTCTTTGTCCCACTGGATAGAGGTAGTGGGACAGCGTGATCAAGGGACAAGCCAGGACAAGCACGGTGTAGAGGAACACTCAAGCGAGTCCAAAAGGGATGCTGTCTCTCCGGGACTTCAACCAATAGCAGGGTCACCACATGCCAGAAGCTCATTCCTCCAGCAGCCTAACCGAAGGGGCTGATGGGCAACTCTTATGGCTCAGAGTTCCTGAGCTGCTCTGGCGGGTGGCTCTGCAACCTTCCCCTTCATCCTCAGACTCCTTCCAGAACCTTCCAATCAATTCCCTATTTTGAACCGGTGTAGGTTTCTGTAGCTTACTCCCAGAGAATCATCACTGATGCATCTCCCAGGCAGCATTTTCCAGGAATTGCCTCGCCTAAGCATCCGTATGGTCTTATTTAGAGGCCCTCCCCATGTGCCTTGTTGGGGAAACTGATCCTTTCACCTACTTTCAGTGATTGCACTTGCTACTCACTGAATTTGGACAGCTTCCTCTTTACTCTTCACAGGCACACCTATATTCAATCAGAGTGGCTTCTCCTGATGTTTTCCGGGTTACCCCAACTTCTGTAGTTGCTAATTTTTGCTCGTGATTCCTGTTTGTAATGGTACGGGACCTCCAGACCCGAGCCCTACCAAAAAATGCCAAATATTTTAAGACTGTGCTTTGAATTAGTTCACATCTGTAGCTCTTAAGTATAAAGCCGGCTGAGGAAATGCTATCAGCATGACACAATTTGAATGTAGGCACAAACGTTAGGTCCGAAATGTAAGGGTGTGGTGGGCTTTTAAAAGATACTTTTAAAATATTGGGGGCATCTGAGCCTGGTGGCGGCAACAGTCTGGCCAACCCTTAAACATCTGTCAATACTCTTTCTAGAGTCTGGGATATACTACGAGAGGGGACATAGCTGAGTAGGTCACTTTAGGGGACAATTTCATCTGTTAAAACATTAAAGCATATCCCCATGACCCAACTCTCTTACTTTTTAGATCCCACCCAAATAGACACGCTTGCCTATGTGCCCAGGGAGACGTGTATAAGATGTTTAATTCATCAGTGTTTATAAAGCTTAAATTTAGTTGAGAGGGCGTTGAACACAAGGATACAAATGTTCATCAGTTGGAGAATGGGCTAAATGCACCTTGAGGAATTCACACTTTGGATCACTGGTGATCAATTAAGAGGAATGGGCTACATTTCTACTCATGAACGGACATAGCTCTCCCAGAAGGTTGATACAATTTATGAAAGAAACACACAAACATCAATGCTATCTCTACATGTCTGCATGGGCTTACACATATTTATGTCATGCAAAGAAAAGGCTTAGTAGGCACCATGCCAAACCGACAGAAGGGCCTACCTCTGGGGAAGAAGAGACCAGGATTCTTTAGGGGGAGGGCGTATGGTCAAAGAGGACTGTGGCAAAGACTGGCTGGCACATGGTCAAACCCATTTCCTCTTCTTTCTGATAACCCAGCTACATGGCATTTCCCAGCTTCCCTGCAGTTAAGTGTGGTTATGTGATTAAAATCTGGCCATTGGAGTGGTGCCTGGGTGGCTCAGTCATTAAGCGTCTGCCTTCGGATCAGGTCATGATCCCAGGGTCCTGGGATCGAGCCCCGCATCTGGCTCCCTGTTCTGCGGGAAGCCTGCTTCTCCCTCTTCTACTCTCCCTGCTTGTGTGCCCTCTCTCTCTGTGTCTCTCTCTGTCAAATAAATAAATAAAATCTTAAATGAAATAAAATAAAATAAAATCTGGCCATTGGAAAGCGGGCCAAGAACGAGTTACCACCTTCCAACAGGCAACCGTCCTTCCCTTTTCCTTCCTCTGCAACCCGGAAGCTACATTTCAAGATGGCAGAGCCACAGATGGAAAAAGCTAAGTTCCTGGACCTCTCTGCCTGGGAGAGAGCTGCCCACAGATGAGGAACATCAGATTGGATTTCATGAAAGCAAGAAACAGACTTCTACTCTGTTAAGCCACTGAGATTTTAGTGTTTATCTGTGCTGGGAATTAGCCTTACCGGAACCAACATTGGGATTTTAGTGTTAATTGAAGTGTTTTTACTTTTTAAAAAAGAAGGGTGCATTCATATATCCCTTGTGCAATTAATTTTTTCAAAGAAAGATGGAGTGAGAGCGAACCCTATCTGAGAAGGACTAGGACTCAGGATTCTATGTGAGTGATAGCGGATGCTTTTCTGGAGTCCCGAGGCTCCAGGTGGAGTCCTGCCATACACCAGCCAGAAATACTCTCCATTCTTCTAGAAGGGCATGAGTCAAGAAGCTTGAAAATCCTGACTCTTGACTCCACCATTGGTGGAGCCTCAAGTAAAGCACTTCCCTTCCTTGGGCCTAAGTTTCCTGGCCTGTAGAAAGGGTGAACTATTTAGGGTGGGTTCCCCAGGAAGCAGCCTCTGAGACTCTGGGGTTGACTGGGGAGTGTTCTTGACAGGTGAGAAATGAAGGAAGCAGGATTGGGCAGAGGGAGAAGTTGACTGTGATACGTTTGAAACAAAGACCTCAGCTGATTCCATGGGGAGCTGGGATGGACTTTTCAAGTTGTCCCCAATTGGGGCAAGGTGGCCAAGCCTTTGAACTGTCCCTAATAGACCAGTGTTTGGATGCAAGGTAGGGCTTGACCTTGACATCTGAGATCCACCAGCACCCAACACTGCTAGCAGTTGGAAGAATGAGTGCCTCAGTCACGATGGGGGATCTGGACATGCATCCCAGCATCTACCACATACACCAATACCTACATCCTATGGCTGGGGAGGGAAGCAATGGAGACCTTGAATTTGAAAAAGCTTTGTCAATGATAAAGGACATGCTTATATGAGGTAATTTAAATTTGTGTCAGACACTCGCTGAAAACAAATAGACAAATAAATGCAAATCAGCTGGGTTTTACTTCTCTTTTGCTCCCTACGGGATGTGGGCAGCAGAATCCTAGGAAAAATGAAACCACACAACATTAAGTCCAGAGAGGTCCCTAAAGAGAGGTGGGTCCAAATCAACTTCATTTAGTCACTTTTCTGCACGTATCCATTTAGTAATGACGGATGATTTAATAATGATGAATGGGCTGAGTTGTTGATGCCCCTCTGATGGTCTGAAATTAACAGGGATCTGGCATATGCCAGGAAGGTGAGAGCCACGGTCATTCAGGGTGGGACTGAGGTAAATGGACTCTGGATGATCATCCATACTGTGATCCCCATCTGTTTGATTAGATGAAACCCTACAAGTAAAAGCACTGCTGTTTGAATTGAAGGCCAAGACCGCGGTACAACTTTGGAGATGTGAAGACTTTAGTCAGGAAGCGGCAGGTGCTAGAAAAAAAACGCCAGGAGGGAGTACATCTATATCTTCACGATGCTGTGGAGTGTTTTCACAGATGTCAGATTTGACCCCAGAGTTCTTAGTTCCACGCTCATGGAACTTGGCAGCCCAGAGGGGGTTTAGTTTGGCCGGGGAGCTCCTTGTTGATTCTAGAGCTGGCTTTCTCCAAAAAGGTGCCCAGTGCTTTCCAGGGGGAGGGTGGAGATGACCCTTTGGGATACGCAATGAAAATGTTAGAGCATCCACTTACTCTCTATCTTTTTAAAATAAATATTTTTTTATATATTCATATTGTATATATTTCTACTATGTAGGAATTCATGAACAAAAAACCACGCCTATATTTGGGGGGTGCACCTTTGAAAAAATTTTTACTAATAGTAATATGAACCTTCTAGTCTAGAGAAGGGGACCCCTTAGGAGATCATTGGCCCCTCTTTAAGAATCTGATGACCAGTAAAGATGCCATCTCCCCAGAACACTTCATGGGTGCACACAGTTCTGCAAACAGTTTTAGGGGGTTTGGAGAGCCCCTGAAATCCTCCTGTGGGTCCAGGGAAAAAGTTCTTAGTTTTGAATGTCCTCACTCAGGGATTATTCTAGGATGTCTTGAGGCCACCTTGGCATCTGGTCACCCAGCAGGACCCTCAGTTGAGGAGCCTGATGTTCAGTTTGGTGGGGCCTTATGGGCTTCTTCTCTTGGAGACTTCCTGAACCCAAGGTAATGAATAGGTCCTTTCCTTTCATCCACCTCAACAGGACAGCCCCAGTGAGCACAACAGTCCTTTTTTCCCATCTCTCATCATTCACATTTGTGTTTGTATACACACACACACACACACACAGATTTATTAGTATTTTTCATTGTAAAGCACCATCTTGCAGAACATGTGAATGCAAACACAACAAAGGCTAAAATACCCATAATCTCCTCTTTCAGAGAGAACCACTCTTCTTGTTTTGGCACATGACCTCGTACCCTATTTTTCTATGCATGTTTGTACTTATAAAAAGCTGATTTCTAACAGCTTTAGTGAGGCATAATTGGTATACAAAAACTGCACATACGTAATGGATACAACTCGATGAGTTTGGACATATGCTTATGGGAGTGAAGTCACGATCACCATGAAGGTAATAGACAGATCCATCACCTCCCCAAATTTTCCTGTGCCCCTTTTTTTGTTTGTTTCGTTTTTGTTGTTTTGTGGTAAGACCACTTCACATGAGATCTACCCTCCTAGCAAAGTTGAAGTGCACGGCACAGTATCCTTAACCATGGGCAGGCTTTTCTGGAATAAGAATGAGACAGATAAATCTCACTTTAGCTTATCTAGCCAAAAATAAATAAGCACATGCATAAATCCTGAGGTGCCCAGGATCTTGAATCCAGGGCAGAATCTGGGGCTCTTTTCTCTTCACATGACTTTGATTTATTGTCTGACTTTCTGCGAAACGGCCCCTTCCCTTGTTCCTTTCCTCTCTTCCCTGTCTGACCTTCCTCTCTCTGTCTTCATTCATTTTTCCACATCGGGTTTTTTGGGCATCTACGTCGAATCAGTCACTGAGCTTGGGGTAGGGAGCACAGTGGATAAAACTGCTCCCTGCCCTGGTCACGTTCAATGCCTCCTTCCCGGTTGATTTCATGCTCGATCTCTTTCTTTCTTGTGCCTGGCCACTATCATCACATTCCACCTGTAGGCATTCAATTTTCTCTTACAACTGACACCTCTAGAAACCTCCACATGTTCAGGAGCCTTCTCTGACGGTCAGTATTCCATAAACCGCCAACTCCACGAGAGGCCTCTCTCTGCTGAATTTATGGCTTGGCAAAGCCATTTCATAAAAAATGATTAATGATAATTAACATTTTAACTTCAGGCCATTTAATGGCACCCGACAAAGGGGTCAAGTGAAACTCATGGGTGTCATATGTCAAATGTCACAGTTACGGGATGGGGCCGAACAGTAGCTGAGAGGGAGCCGTGGAGAGCGTGTGAGGAACCACACACGCCGAACATCCCGCCCACCCCGGGCCGCCTCCCCTGCCTACCGTCAAAGTGCAGCTGCCTCCACCCCAGATCTGAAGTATCTGTGCTTCAGCTTGGCTATGTGTTCGATGCCAGACTCCCTTCTCCTCTCTGTTCAATACCCAGCATGCTGCCCACTAAGGAAAGCCCACTGAGGTCCAGTGCTAAGAGACTTAATTTTCTCAACGTCCCAAGCTGGCTTACCCTACAACTTGCTTGTCACACTCTCAAGTCTCTGAGCTGGTATTCTCGCTGCCCGTTCACCTTCATGTCCTCATTTCACTTCCTCACCCCAATCCAGGCTCCCCGTTGCTTCCCTCCCACACACTCCTTCCCCTCTCTTCTTATTCTCTGAGGGTGTGCAGATGACCCTTCTGCAATGCGCCTCCTGGTTCCAACCCGTCCTCAGAAACCCCCTTTCTGAGGGCAGCCTCACCCACTGCTCTGCCCCAGCCTCACACCAACCACCACCAACAAATAGTTTTGCAGAAAGTGAGACCAAGAACCAATGCATTTCAGAACTGGAAGATTGGAGTTCTTCTGTGAAATAATGAGATGAATGACTGAGGCCTAGACAAGATGGCAGACGCCATGCACTAGATCTGGTTCCCCAGGAGATGGGAGCTTGGTGTGGAGACAATAGCTGGTAATAAAAAGGAACACACTCCTAGGTGAGGGAGGAGGTCAGCTCCCAAGAAGAAAAGTGTGGTAGCGAAATGAAGTTTTGATCAGAGAGTAACACCCTATACCCAGGTTCCATCTTTGGGGAGTGGCTCTTTGTTGAGAGGATTGGGACCTCACAGTGGACACTTGGGACTGTAGTCTATGTCATGATCCCAGCAGGGATGCGAATGGCAAGCTGAGGCTGTCTGACATTTCCCAGGAAGATTGGTGGTAGCGGAAGAAGTTAATATAGTCACAGCCCACATTTACGGAGCACGAGTGCCAGCCGCTGAGCTAAACACTTAACATTCATCAACCGACTTTGTCCTCACCATCACCCAACCAGTTAAGTTCTAGTTTTATCCCATTTTTTTGGTGAAGAAGCTGAGGCTCAGGGAGCTCAAGGCACTTGTGTACCATCACCCGGGTATGGAGTGGTGGCGCAGTGAGCAAAGGGTAGAAATAAAGAGTAGATAGTAATACCATGTTTCTTTTCAAACACATTTATTTAAAAACAGAAAAGGGGCGCCTGGGTGGCTCAGTTGTTAAGCGTCTGCCTTCGGCTCAGGTCATGATCCCAGGGTCCTGGGATCGAGCCCCCATCGGGCTCCCCGTTCTGCGGGAAGCCTGCTTCTCCCTCTCCCACTCCCCCTGCTTGTGTTCCCTCTCTCACTGTGTCTCTCTCTGTCAAATAAATAAAATCTTAAAAAATAAAAAAATAAAAAAAATAAAAACAGAAAAGTGAGTCTATTTAAAGAAAACTACCAATTAAAAACAGTACAAGTTCAGATATGGCCTGAATCTTGCAGGTAAAATGAAGACTAGCAGAGGCAAGTAAGCTCTGAAATGAACAAAACAGGCTCCAGTAAATGGTGCTGGTAGGGAATGTGTTTGAGGAGCCATAGGGCAGAGTGAGGAATTTTCCAATGTACTAAAAAAAAAAAAAAAAAAAAAAATCCCCGCTGTTAGGCCCAGTAACAGTCCCGCGGTTGGCAGCTTTCTGACCTTGCCTCGAATGTCAATGTCAATAGCTGTTGTCACCAGTCGATGGGCCTCCCTTTTGGTACTTAGAGATTCTCTTTATGCACTTAAAAGGCATCATTAGTACCAAGTGCCTATTAAAGCAGTCTTGCTGTTCAAAATGATTTTCTGAAGCAAATGCAGAGGAAACGTGTTGAGGGTTGAAGTCATTAGCTGTGACCACAGAAGGACTGACCGTGGGCAATGGTGCCATTAATCTTGATAAGGGGAAGTGTGAGCAATTCATAAAATCCACTTGGTGAGGTTTCTCCCTAAATGGACACCCAAGTGAATGACCCCATGTCTTTGCTCTAGGTAAGAGGGACACACGTGAGCCGTGACACGGACATGGCATAACGAGGGAGGCAGGAGGGGCTGCTGGGGGTGGGGACACAGCAGTGACTCCAGGCTGAGTGGGGAGGTGGGGGGTTGCTGGGGGGTGGTGGTGGAAGAGGTTGCAGCCGGCTTTTGAGATAATGATTCCCGGGGACCAGGCAAAGCTCTAATGCTTACCTGGTAACTACTTAATCCTCATCACCGTCCGGTGAGGCGGCCACTGTCCTCACTCCCATTTTAGCATTGGGGGAACCGAGAGCCAGGCAGGGGATCACCTGCTTATGCTGACACAGCTAATAAATGGCAGAGCTGGGATTTGAACCCGGGCAGTCTGGTTTCAGAGGCTGTGCTCTTACCACTTGGCTAATACACTATGATCTTAGATGAGATGCTTTCAGCCTCTGAGAGCTTGCAGGAGAGCATGGACTTTGAGGTCACCCAGACCTAGATTTGAACACAATTCTGCCACTTCCTCGGTATCAGGCCTTGAACGAGGGACTTGGCTTACTTAAGACTTAGTCTTCATTTGTGGAGTGAAGAGTTGTTATGCAATTATACGGAGTGTCAGGCATGTAACAATGGCTGAAATACATATGGCGTTGCCCTCTTCTTTGCCATCAAGGCTCCCAGTGCTCATTGCCAGGTCAAGACGTTGATAGGGGGTGTGGATGGACAGCAGGATGCCTGCCTCAGCCAGAACCTCAGTGGCCAGGGGACAGCCCAGACTATTGACCAGAGAGCCAGCAGCCTCCTCCCAGTCACCTGGTCCCTAACTGGCTTGTCCATCTTGGTTTCTGCCTTAGAGTCTATTTAGGACTAAATGTTCATTCCCTCCAGAACTCATATAATGACATCCTCGGCCCCAGTGAGACTGTATTTGGAGGCAAAGCCTGTGAGGAGGTGTTAGGGTTAAGTGAGATCATAAGGATAGGGCCCTGATCTGATAGGGCTAGGGCCCTTATAAGAAGAGACAGGTACATCACACACTGTCTATCTCCACTACATGAGGACACGGTGAGAAAGCAGAGCTATCTGCATGCCAGGAAGAGAGCTGTCACCAGAACTGAATCAGCCAGACCTTGATCTTGGACTTTCCAGCCTCCAGAACTGTGAAAAATAAATGTCCGTTATTTAAGGAATCTGGTCTATGGTATTTTGCTATGGCAGCCCATGCTGACTAAGACAGAACCCGAGGTCCTCACATCGGGTGGGAGAGTAAAGTCTGAAAGTGCATTTAAAACTGTACCTTCGCTGAGGATTCCAATTCCGGTAAAGGTGGCTGTAAATTCTTTGCTACCCTTTCAGTTGAGTGGTAGAGTTAATTTCCCCTCCTCGACTCTGAACAAGCTTTAGTGACTTGCTTGACCAACAGAATACAGTGGAAGCGACCTCTGGGATTTCCGAGGATAGGTCATAAGAGACCTTGAGACTTCCACCTAGACCTTTTGGAATACTTGCTCCTGGAGCCTCGCTGCCATGATGTGAGGCCCCTCAAGTAGCCCTTAGAGACTGTAGAAACCTCTGCAGGAGGTGGAGCCCCAGGTCCTCCTTGGAAGTGGATACTTGAGCTCCAGTCGAGCTGCCTCTCCTAATACCGCATGGATCAGAAACAAACCATTCTCACTGAACCCTGCCCAAGAGGCAGATGCACCAGCAAAATCAATGACTGCTGTTGTTTTGGATTTTATTGACCTGGGGGTATAACCCAGGTATTGGTAGGAAAATATGAAACAAAACAGAAGACCTCTCTGGCTTATTTTATGAACTACCAAGGTTGAGAACTATTGCTCTGGATTCATCATCATTATCACTGTTGGCATCATCGTTCTAGGGCAGGTTCTCTAAGACTTTAAACAAAGCTAAGTTGGAATTTGGAGACAGTCCCAGGCAACAAGGGAAGACATCAGTCTCTGAGATCTCCTAAGTAATAGTCACCCTTTACATGAACACAGATTAATTCCCCAAAGAGTAGAATGTGAACCACCAGGGTACCGTCAATGCTGGTCACGGCATTAAATAACGCTGGATCTCAGAGGGACCCAAACTATCCGCTTTTCAACTTTCTTTCAATCCTCTGATTACACAGAGATAACAGATAATATATATATATATATATATGTGGATAATAGGCTATCTAACTATCTATCTATATCTACATATATCTACACACACACACACATGTATATATGTATATATATATCTGTCCCTGGTTCCTGGCACAGAGCTCTTAAAACCCATGTAATTTCCTAAGTGATAAGAACACTAGGAATATCTTTTGTTCTAATATTTAGTCTTTGACCTCAGTTCCTGACACAGAGTTCTTAAATCCCTTGGAATTTCCTGGGTTATGGGAGTGTCTTTTATTCTAATGAGGTGATTCTTGGTGGGCTCCTGGATGGGGACTGGTCATAATTAGAAGCTTGGAATTTTCAGCCATACCTCCCAATCTCCAGAAACCGGAGAGGGGCTAAAATGGTGGTAATTATCTATCATGCCTATGTGACGAAGCTTCCATAAACATCCCCAAAGTATGGGGTTTGGAGAGCTTCTGGGCAGGTGAACACATTTGGATACATGCAGGGTGACACGCCCTACCACCACGGGGACAGAAGCTCCTGTGCTCTGGACCCTCCCAGGTCTCATCTCGTTACCTCTTCATCTGGCTGTTCATCTGTCTTCTTTGTCATATCCTTTAATAAACTGGTAAACATAAGTGTTTCTATGAGTTCTGTGAGTTGGTCTAGCAGATCAGCTGAATCTGAGGATGGGTTTGTGGGAACCTCTGATTTGTAGCTCCGTCGTCAGATGTGGGTCACTCTGGGGACCTACTACTTGTGACTGGCATCTGAAATGAGGGCGGTCTTGTGGGACTGAGCCCTTAACCTGGAGCACCTGACGCTATCTTGAGGTAGATGGACAGTGTCAGAATTGAGTTACACTGTGGGACACCCAGCTGGTGTCACAGAATATTGCTTGGTGTGGAGAAACCTCACGCACAATTGGTGACTAGAAGTGTCAGAAGTAAAGAGAGTGTGGGGGTGGTGAAGGAGTAAAGGAGAAACACAGGAGGAAACACTGAAATTTTTCCAACATGGCACTAGCTTGGCTTTAACACCTCTCCAGCTCTTGGCAGAAATCAGGGAGTTGGTTTGCCACCAACCAAAATTCAAGTAACACTGTTCTAAATCTTTGTTCCCACAGCAACTAAGTGAGAGAATGAGAGGAATTATGAAAGAGCCACATGGTTTATGATGATCCCAACTTACCAGGAGAAGGCTGAGTCTCAGAGACATTTGGTCACTTGTCCAAGGACTCAGGTCACCATTTCTCGCCTATCTCCAACTTAACATTAAATGAAGAAAATCACACCAATAGAGGGGTCCTCTGCCATGTAAATGGGAGATAGCTACAGACAGGGAGAAGAGAAGAGGAGGCATAGAAGGTAGAAGAAAGAATGAGTCATGGAGGAAAGCAAGACTCGTTGGTTTAGGAGACATGTTTCAGAAGTTACGTGAGGAAGGAAACTGGTTCAAAAAAGGAAGAACTTTCTAGTGCCAAGGCTGCAAGTGGCTATGTCAGAAAACAGCAAGAGGCCTACCCCTTCTGTTAGTTCTTTTATTTGCTTAAGATACAGTCTTTCCTCCTTGGTGTGGGCTTTTTTTCCCAAATATGTAGGGTTTCCTGACTACATGTTCATGTTTGGGGACAGAATTCTGTTACAAGCTGAGGTACAATGACTCCTAAGATGCTTCCTGAAATCCCAGTATGTCTTCAGACAGCTGGGAGAGGCGACTTATTCTCCTAAATGGCCTCCTCCCCCTCCAATCACTACAAGCCTTGAGCTTTTCGAGGGTGCCAACATGGGGGAGGGGGGTGCTGTAGGCGGGAACTGAACCAGATGAAGAGATTGAATGTGAATCTAGATTAAATCTGGGAGGAAATGTTTGCACTTGTTATTGGGATGTGATTTACTTTTGGGCCAGCAGCAGGTAGCCTAAGCCCTCATGCTGAGCTTAAGGCTTGGCCACTGGAGGTTCAGCCACTGCAACTCAGGTTAGAGACCCATCAGACCACATAAGGTGCTTGTTACAAAGGCAGATCTCCCGGTGTGATTCTTCAGGTGTGCGCTGATTCTCCTGCTAGAGATCTATGGGCTACATTTTGCCAAACACTGAGCTGGTGTGTCCCAGGGAAGTGTGGACAGGGGGAAACATGAGGGATGCTCTCAGCCAGGATATGGGGGTGTGCCCAGGAGGCACCAGGACTCCTTTCCATCGGACATTCCCGAGAAGGAAGGAGGTCAGCCTGGAGTTCCAGTGGCATGAGATCACAGACTCAAAGACATTTAGAGTCGCAGAAACATAGGCTCTTATTCATAATGGAATAAAGAATCGTGAAATACTAGAAT
Organism: Halichoerus grypus; assembly: GCF_964656455.1. NCBI lineage: Eukaryota > Metazoa > Chordata > Mammalia > Carnivora > Phocidae > Halichoerus > Halichoerus grypus. The sequence continues at coordinate 28,025,898 of NC_135726.1, forward strand.
GCAGGGCTCAGTTGGGAGAGCATGGGACTCTTGATCTCAGGGTTGTGAGTTTGAGCCCCATGCTGGGCATGGAGCCTTCTTTAAAAAAATAAAATAATAATAAAAAATAGAATGCATTCGCAGTAGAGCTTAGCAGTTAAGAATAAGTCATATTTGGAGTTTGACTTTGCTTCTTTAGCTGAATAACTGACACAGAGTTACTTCATCTCTCTGAGCTTCTTTCCTCATTCATTGAATGGGCATATCCAGAAGTATAATATAATGCTCTCCAGCACTGTTGTGACATATAAATGAGTGAGAGCGTTCAAAGGACATGGCATTGAGTCTGACACAGGGTAAGGGCTCCAGATGCTCTTATTATCATTAGCAAGGTCAGAGGATCTTAGAACCAAAAGTGATCATAGAGATTATTGAGTGAGTCCGGTGGCCATGTAAGTGACTCCCAGGGGAGAGGGATCAATAAAGGAAGAAGACTCCCTTGGTTCAGCCTCTCCTACTGGGGTGCTCCCCAGCCGAGGGAAGGGGCACTCTGGCTATCAAGGAAGTTTGGAGGGCCAGCTCCTTGAGACTGTTCAAACCGGACAATGTCATCTTTCTTTGTTTCCTGATCCCCCCTTAGCAGAGCTCACATGCCAGGTGTCTGTGGGCACCAGCAGGCTCAGCCGGGGAGAGGGGGGCTGTGTCCTCCCTTTCCCCTGCTCCGGTGTTTAATCAAAACAGTATTCAAAATATGATTCTGGGAGATTATATTGGGAGATTTGCAGGAGGCTGTCAGTGGGGGCAGAGGTGGTGGGAACAGATTGCCACTGGGGGCCCAAGGCTGGGATAATCGCAGGCTCAGACGTACCTTTCTCAGGCCTCCACCCTTATTCCTGGAGCTCCCCACCAGCAACGGAGCAGACACCGCACCAGGATGGAGCACCAGCTCCTCTTGGTATCTTACAGCTGGGGAAACTGAGAGGGGAAGGGTCGTGTCCACAGCCACAGCAAAGTAGCCATGGCACTGAGATGCTCAAGCTCTTTTCTGAGATTCCAGCCACTCTTTTCTGCCCTTTCTATACCCACTGTCCGCTGCCAGGCTCTAGGCCTGGATCCTGGGACAACCCTGGGCTGCAGGCTCCTGCTCGGAGTTGGGAGAGGTGGGGAGCACCTAGGCCTCATAAACAGGGGCTGGGGAGACGACTTCCTGAGGTCCTGGGTGGGGAGGCAGGCAGATCCAAGGGGGCCTCCTTTCCCAGGACTCACTGTTCTATAAAAGACTGCACGGCTGGTCACAGAGTGCAGGTCAAAGCTCTCTTGTCCCCCAGGATCAGCCACATGGCCTAGGGCTTAGGTGCACCTCTGCTCTCTGGCCTTCAGTGTCTGTCTCCAGATGCTGACTCAGTGTGGTGTTAAGGGTCCCTTTCCCTTCCACAAAATGGCTAGCTGGAGCCCCACTCCCAGCCGGGGGCCCTCTGAAGGCGCTTCTGCAGACTCCGCAGCCTCTGGAGGGGTCTACCTGGCTCCCCAGGAGGGGGTGGGGTCGAGAGCGCCTTGAAAGAAACCTCCAGCTAATGCTCTTTATTACAAGCGTTAATCCGGCAAAGCCGACTGGAAATAATGTTTATCTTTTCGCAGTTTAATTTCCCGGACCCTAAGCCGCGGGTCAGTGAGGGCGACTGGAGGTCCCTGGGGAGTTGGGGGGAAGGAGCAGCTGCTGCCCAGAAGCAAAGCGGAAAGCAGGGAAGGGATCACCCAGGGGAAGCTAGGGAAAGGAGCATGAACCGGAGCTGGGGTCCCTCTCCACCACGGATCCCCGTGTGACCCTGAGCCAGTCCCCTGCCCTTCCGTTTGGCCTCAGTTTGCTCATCTGAGGAAGAGGTTTGTATTTTGTAATTCGTGATCTCTAAAGTCCTTCCCGACCCCCATCATTCTATTAAAAAAGAAGACAGCGTGGGGCTGGGAGGTGGCTTGCCGGCCGTTCCCCACTGTTTTTCCAACCGCTCTTTCTCCGCAGCCTCCAAGGGGGTCTTACAATCTCTCCCGAGGAGGTGAAGACTCAGGCCCTTCCTGCCCCAGACGTCACTGCCAGGCCCTGGTTTGGAAGCCGTCACCCGGCCTGGGTGGCCCAGGCTGGAGCCCAGCGGTGGAGACGCAGCTCCCCCAGGATCCGGTCGGCGGGTGCACACCCCGGCTGTCCTCCTCCTGCCTTCCCAAGCCCGCATCAGCTCCCCGCCGCTCCCCTCTAGAGCCCCATGCCGGGTTCACCTCCCTCTCTCCCCACGAGCAGGGGCCAGGTCCCTCGCTGGCTCAAGCCCGAGGCCACCAGGCCGGGGACGCGAACTCGCGCCGGGCGCGGGCGGCTTCCCAACCCTCCTCCCCCTAGCCCGGTTCCAGACGCTGCTTGCCGCGGGGCACCGAGTCCCCTTCCCAGCCCGTCAGCTCCCATTGGTTGGCCTGTACCGGAAGTGATTGCTGACACTTGATTAAATGGAGAGAATGCTCCCTCTTGTCTCCCAGGGACCCAGCAAGCTGTCACCCTTTGCCATTTGGTCCGACGGGAAGAGCGCGGGGATCCCAGCTGGGTGCCAAGGGTCGGCCAGGATTATCCCCATCGCCCCTCCTCCCAGTAAACTAAAACCCAAGTAGGAGCCCGGAAACCTACAGTTTCCAAATATCCCGACTGCTCCCCCACCTCCGACCTCCCAGTTTGCGCCCCCCTCCTCCAACGCGCACGAATCCGCCAGGCGTCTCCCGGCTGGGCGACTTAGGTACAAGGCAGCTTCAGAGGGGCTGCGCGCTAGGCGCCGCGGCCTTGACCGTCACCTCGCCAGTTCCTCTCCCTGCCCTGGAAGGGACTGAGGTTTTGCCGCTCACGCAGCCCCGTCCCCGGAATCCCTGGCCGCATTCCATCCTCCCCTCCACCTTGGCCTCTCCCAGCGCCCCTGGCACAGACACGCCACACAGGTGGGGTTTGGTTTGATTATTTTTGAGGACACAAGGAATGGGGAGGAGGAGAAGACCCAGGTGGTCCTTAGGGGCCAGGTTAGCGTTGAAATTACACAGTGAAAGGGGGCGGGGTGAGGGTGAGCAGGGGAAGGAGTTGCTTCAGACCCTGTATCATAAGAGGAGGGAGGGAGACTTGGTGTACCGAGTGGGTGCACGGGGCAGACTCGCCCAGCCTTCCCACTTGGCCTTCCCCAAGGTGCCCTGGCGCCACCATCTCCCAGCGGGTCTGGCGCGTTGCACGTCCGCCTGCCACTCCCAGCTCTGAGTGCAAGAAGAGCCGGTAGAAGGGTTTCTGTGTGTTTTGTCTGTCTCTTAGGTGAAGTGAGAGCCCCCCCCCCCCAAGCCCCTTCTCCCAGGTCTTCCAGCTTCTGAACATGGAAGTGAGTTCGAAAAGTAGGGCTTCTTTCCAAGATCCTTCCGCAAATCGCAGCCATTGCGCTAACCTGCTGAGAGAGGAAAGGTTGATTAAAACCCGAAGGGCCGCTTGGTGGCGATTTCTAGGAAATGGGAGGTCGCTGGTGTCTCATCCGAAGGGAATTCAAGGTCTAGAGGCAATTTGCTTGCCAGAAGGAACTTTTGGACCCCGTTATGTGTAAATTCAAATAACAGCGTCACTCAGTTTTCTCAGCCAGTAGCTAATCCTGAGAGAAATTACTACAAAGAGCAGAATCTGACAGTAATTGCTGGAGGCTGCTTGATGCTTGGGGGATGTCCCTTTGTGGGGTACAATTCCCTTCCACCAGGCACAGCCAGGGGCCGGAGACACTGATTGGCAGTCACCCCCTGCAGGCGGTGAGCTCTGGGGGGTGAGTGCTCTCCAGGGACAGCACCAAGCCTGGGCTACACTCCCCAGGGGGTTTAGGGGGCCTCGGGCAGGGCTGCCCGCTGGACTTCAGCACCGGCCTTAAACCAATTTCATGTCTCGGGCCCGTCCCCCCAGACTTCTTAGAAAGCCCTGGTTCCTGCCCAGCCCTGGCAAAACTCTTGGTAGAAGAAGGGCAGGGGCCAGCTGGCCTCCTCTAAAGGACAGGCAGGGGACAAGGGTGTCTGAGCCAGAAGGTCATGATGGTGCCCGTCTGGCCCATTCCGCAGAACGAGGGACACCAGGGCAGAGAGCTAGGTTGCCCATCTTCTCCATGACTTTCTAAGTGATCCTAGGTAAGTTACCGTCTCACCCTGAGCTTCTTACTATTATTTGGTTTTAAAAGCAGGGGGGCCCAGTACTTTTAGTTCTAAGCTGCTGTTTCCAGGAGAGCTGTGGGACAATCCCGCTCCGGGTCTGAACACCAGCATGCGGGAGAGGCAGAGAGGTGGTGCGCTGGCTGGGACAGACACACCCCAGCGCCGTTGGGGACCCACTACCTTCTGCTCCAGACGGGTACTGGTAGGGCACTGCGGGCTCCCTCCGCCGCGGGCACGGCGCACAGTCCATCGGCAGCCCCTGCGGGGCAAAGAGGCGGTTTCCAAAGGCTTTGGCTCCTCGGGAAGACTCTGCGCACGCGGAGTCTCTGCGGACGGCGGGCCGGCCGCCCGCGCCTGCAGGCTGTCCCGGAATCAGACGGCACTCGGGACTTCGCGGCCTGGGAGGGGTCGGAGCTGCACCTTCGACCGCGCCGCCGGCGGCCGCAGTGTGCGCCAGAGACCAGATGCGCGGTTTCTCGCTGCAGGGGAAGTGCATGGTCAACGTGGGGCCCCCGGGCTCGGCCCGCAGGAAGTCAGCTTCTCCCGACCCCAGGGGCTCCGGGAACGAGAAGGGGCGCGCCGCCAGGCCGCACTCCCGGGGCTGCAGCCGGGCCTCCCGAGCGGCGGCGCAGGACGCGGGCAGCGACTGCGAGTCTTTATGGAACTCGGCCAGCCTGTCCGCAGCTGTGGCCCCTGCCTCCTGTTCTTCGGCCTCCTCCTCCTCCTCTTCCTCCAGGTCTTCCAGGTCACTCAGCCGGAGCCCTCGAGCCTCCTGGCTGGCAGTTCCATCTGCAGGAGATCAGGAGCGAGTGAGAAAAGCCCCAGGCCCCAAGGGAAATCCGCGGGAGTGCCCATCCCTGAGAAGCTTTTAGCAAGATGGCTCTGCACTTAGGGCATTCTTGGCGTTATGCACCAGGCTGACCCAACCCTCTCTTACAGTTGCCCCAGGGCTCCGGCTTGCCCCTGGGAAAGAATTGAGGCCCTAGCTCTGCCCCCACTCCTTGGAAGACTCCTCCTTTCCGGTGGAAGGAAACCACCACTTTTCACTGCCTAGGACCTGGATCTCAGTTTCTCCACCATAAATCAGACAGACACCCAAGGGGACTTCCCCACCCCCCACCCAATTTCAACACCCACAGGTAGGTGGTGTGTATTATTTAATTCAGCAAATATTTACTGAGTGCCATCTACGTGCCAGACATCGTTAGGCATTTAGGTCTTAGGAATTTAGGGAATACAGCAGTAAGACACTTTTTAGTGGAGCTGCTGTTCTCCAAAGGGGCAGACAGACCTCAAGTACCTTCCCATAGTGGTAGGTATGGCAAAGGAAATACAATAGGCCGATGTCATAGGGAATAACTGGGGAGCTAAATTAGCCTGGGTGGCCAGGAGAGGCTTTTTCCAGCTCACACTTCAGAAGTCAGAAGAAGCCAGTTAGGTGGAGAATTCCAGGCAGAGGGAACTGCCCAGGCAAAGGCCCAGAAGTCTGGGGTGGGGGTGGGGGGCGGGTACAAGTGCAAGGGTAAGTAAGGGAGTACCACCCTAGAAGCTGTCCCACAAGGCAGCTGCAAAAGGGCAATGGGCCTGATAGATGGCTGGGAAAACCCTAAGCGCGGTGGTGAGCATTTTTGGTACCTTTGGTGTCACAGTTCAGGCAGCCCAGGGACTCCTCTGTTCCACTCTCAGTCTTCCTCTCCTCGCTGCCTTTGTTCTTGGGCGCCCACGTCATCTTGTTCTCCTTCTTGAGGCGCCGGCGTGCATTGGCGAACCAGGTGGACACCTGGGTGAGGGTCATCTTGGTGATGATGGCCAGCATGATCTTCTCGCCCTTGGTGGGGTAGGGGTTCTTGCGGTGCTCGTTGAGCCAGGCCTTGAGCGTGCTCGTGGTCTCCCGGGTGGCGTTCTTCCGGCGGCCCGTGCCACTCAACTCCACTGCTCCATACCTGGGGGGAGAACCTGGCTCACAGTTCTGGGTCTGAGAACCTGGGGCCGCAGGCAGGAGACAGTCTGAGGCCTGGAAATGAGATTCAGCGCTCCTCCCTCCTCATGCACGCCCCCCCCCCAACCCTTCCCAGGCTCTTCCCAGATGGGCCCGGTGGCAGCGGAGTGGGGAGGACTTGCAAGGCCAGCTACCAATGCGCCCCGTGTCTTACCGGTCATACTGGTACTGTCCCAGAGTCGGCTCATAGGGATAATAGGCTCCTGGTTGCGCCAGGCCAGGTGTAAAATTCCCTGCAGCCTCTTTAAATTCATACTGTGGATTCTGGTGGGGGTGGGGTGGGAAGAGAGAATTCAGGACAACATTTGGGGAAGAGGCTGGGTGGCATAGTTGCTAAGGGTGTGAACCCTGGAGTAAAAGTCTGGTTCAAATCCCAGGACCACCACTCCCATTGGCTCTGTGATCTTGGGCACAAGATCTAACTTTTTTAACTGCTCTATGCCTCAGTTTCCCCTTGGTAACTGGGAATAACAATAGTACCCGTAGGGTATTGAAGGGGAGCATTTGGCAGAATTCCTGGTGCAGACTAAGCAGTAATTAAATATTAGCTCTTACCAGTATTGTTACTACTTGTGACTCCTCCCCAACCCCCTCCCTACCAGCTGGGGAACTTCCCTGCCTTACTCTCTCCTTTCAGAGCTATTTCCTGGCCCTTTGTATCTTTGTGACTTTGGGCAAGGTATTTGAACCCTTCTACATCTCAACATCCTCATCCCAAAACTGAGACTTGCCTACCTCACAGAATTAATAGAAACACAGATGTTTTTTAATCAGAATGGCGTTCTGCAAAGTGTAAAATGCTGCAAAGATGTGTTTTTTCCACCCCCCGCCCCCAAGCCCCGGCTATACACAATCCTACCCAATTCCTTCCCTGGGAGTTTTGCCTCCTTCCAAGATTTTCCCTGGAGATGTCACACTGAGTTTTGCCCTTTGCTGCAGTTCATGCCCCCCAGGCCGGATGGGTCCTGGCGCACAGACCCAGGCTCCATGCGGTGTACTCACCAGCGCCCCGTACAGCGTGGGCGGCTCTGGGCTGTAGGGCAGGTAGCCTGGGTAGCTCGGGGCAGCGGCGGCGGCGGCGTATGGGGATCCATAGATGCCCAAGGCCGCGCTCAGCTCCGGCCGAGCACTGCCCAGCAGCCGACCGTCGTAGGATGCGCAGCAGAGAGCGGCCGCCGGGGTGGAGCCTGAGGCCACATCTGGGACGGAGCGCGGGGCGGATTCGCAGCAAGTGGCGCTGGAACTTGCAGACACCAGAAACTATGGGGGAGAGAGAGGTGCACTGCCGGATCACTTCCTCATTCCACATTAGCTACATGCCACCGTGTGCGGAGCATTCTGCTGGGATGGGAATTATCTGAAGACGCAATTTATCCAAACCGCCCTTATAGATACTCCTAAAACGTTGCTAAGGCTCCAGAGTCCCAGGGGTCCAGGCGATGGCAACGTTCTGAAAGACGAATTACAGGAGCCCAACTCCGCTGGTTCCCTCACCGATCCCTCCTCCCGCCCCCCATCATAGGGATCCTACAAAGGCAGAGCTAGAAGTTAGCCTTCGAGACCACCATCACGTCTTACTCCTGCTCCCATTTTATAGATAGGGAATGAGGACCAGGGAGACTTGTGCCAAGATCACAAGGCGGGTCAGAGGTCAAGTTGCAACCAGACCCCACAATCTGGGCAGAAGCTGGAGAACAGCGGTGGGTATCCCCAGAATTTCCCCAGGAAACCCTTGTCACTGCACAACACCCACCCTAATCTGGAAAAATCGAAGGAACCGGAGGCAGAGAGCTCGAGCCCACTCAAAGAAGGGAGAGAGGGTAAGAACAGAAGTCAACAAGCAAACAACTGAAAAATGGTGAGGAGGGCTCTCGGGGTCACCTCGGATATCTGTACAATAAGGCGGCCTGTCTGGAAGATCTCGAGATCCCACCCACCTCGCCGAGCTCATGGATGGTGCCCAAGTTTCGGGTCACACGATTTTCCAGCTTGCACTGGGGGAGCGGAACGTTCTCGGACAGTGACTGGGGGTGTCGGAGGGGGTCTGTGGTACATCGTACCTGCTCAGTCTGGTCTCCCCCGAGACTCGTGAGAAAGGAGGGCGCTCAGCGGCGGGCGCGTGCACTGGGCACCCGCCCCCCCCCCCCGTCTGTCCCCATCCCCCATGGAGGCACTTCTTACCTGGGAAGCGCTGCCGTACGGGTGTCCAAAGTGCGGGAAGGACATGGTGGCTGTCCCTGGACCGCCTCCTTCTTCTCTTGCGAGTTCCCGCCTCAGCCCCGCGATTCTGAGCCTCCAGCCGTGCGCCGCCTCGGTTCCTTACACGGCTGCGGGTGCCCAGCGCCGGGTCCTCCGCCCGCTTGGCACGACTGGAGGCAGAGCCGAGGGCAGTCCGGCTGCCGAGCCCTGCGCTCCAGAAGGCGCCCCTCCGGCCCGCGTGGTCCGGAAGACAGAAGGGCCCATGGATGGGCAAGGAAAGGGAGAGGATGCGGGTTCCCAAAGTCGCGCTGTGGCGAGGCAAGGTGAGGCGCGGCGCGGGGCTGTGCGGCTCCCGAGGTGTCCCAGTCCAAGGTGGCCAAAGGCTCAATGTGACGTCACGGTAATCCCGGGCCGCCAGGCGGGCCCCCGGGCCCTGGGGCCCCGGGCCACCAAGCGTGCCAAGCGCAGCCAGCCCGTGCGCGCGCGCGCACTCTCACCCACACTCACACTTGTTCTGGGAGGTTTGTGCTGCTGGTGAGGAACGTCAAAGACCCCGACCCTCTCAGATGGGCGCTGGATCCTACCCCTTTTCGCCTGAAGCTCACGCGCGCGCGCGCGCACATACGATCCCTCCAAATTACCCGCGAGAAGTAGGAGAAACGCCTCCCACTGTGCGGCGCAGGCCCCGGGCGCAGCTCGTTTACCTCCTCCCCTGCGGCCCGGAGGAGGAGAGAAGCGAGCCGGGCCGCGAGGGGGGAGAGAATACAAAAAGGAGAGATAAGAGAAAAAAAGAGGAGAAAAGTGGGGGAGAAAGGCAAGAGGGAGGAGGAGGAGGGGAGAGGAGAGAGCTGAGTCTAAGTGAACAGCGGCGCGCGGGGGAGGGGAGGGAACGGGGTGGGCGAAGGCTGGGCGGAGGTTGAACACTGGCAGGTGGAGGAGAGCGGCGGCTCGGGGGAGAAGCCTCCTGCCCGGCTCCCCCGCCCCTCCGCGGCGGGAAAGTTTGTTCTCGCCACAGGCCCCGCACTCGTTGGGGCCGAGCCTGGGCGGCGTCGGTGGGTCCCACTGGCCCGCGCGTCTTTGTCCTCCGGAATCTGGTTCTCCACCCCAGCCTCCCCAGGCCTCCAGCTAGATCCAGGCTCTTCGAGCCCTGGGCTTTGCCAGGGTCTCGACCCTGGGGCTTCTCTGCCGTCTTCGGGCCCTCCAACAGGCCGAATAGCGCCCCCTCGAGGCCATGGTTCGGTTCCCCTCGGACTCCGCCTGGAAACGCGCTCAGTCTGACCCTTGGGATCTGCAGGCGGCGGGCGAACGCCCCTAGACATCTCCTCTGCAGGCGAGGCTTGGCCGCTTCCTGCGCGCCGACCGCTGTGTCCGCGGGGGAGCCGGGGAGCCACAGGAAGGCGCCGGGGCCGAGCTGCAGCCGCTGCGCTCCGCTGGGGGTGGCGCTGGCGAGCCGCGGTTCAGCGCGCGGGGACGGCGGCCGGTGCCCCGCGCTCCGTCGCGACGGCTCGGGGTTGGGCCCAGCGATCTGACCACCCGCCTCCAACCCAGGGGTCCTCAAAGGGCCGGTGAGGGGCGGAGGAGCTCGTCTGGGCCTGGAGGGGGCTGCGTCCTCTAGGCCTGGCTCCGGACCCGCGGCCGCTAGTTTGTGAGCGCTGTAGATTCTGCGCAACCGAAGGCTCAATCCCCAGGCCGGGAGCCCATGCACCGAGGGCCGCCAACCCGCGACGTTGGGGTGGGGGCGGGGGCGAAAAGGGGCATCTAGTCTAGTGGGGGGAGGTCTTCGGGGGATGCTGCCGATATCCGAGTGGAACTCAGGCTTTGGGGCTGGCAGGTCAGAAACCTCAGAAAGTCCCGCCTTTCCCTCATAGGGTCAGGGCACTTTACAGTGTACAAAACGCACTCCCAGGTCCTCGCTGCACCTTCCCGCAGGAATCCCGGGGGGACTGGTTCAAAGGCCCAGTTGTATTTTCTAGTTGAAACGCAAGAACGTGTGGCCCAGAGGTCAGGAACAACGTGGGTCTCTGTCCTGCGTTTTTGCGAGGCGAAGAGGAAGCCCAGTGACCAGGCAAAGTCTGGGGTCCTGGCCCAGGATCCCTGGCCGCGAGTTTTCCTCCGGAACCTTGCAGAGGGAACCGGTAGGCCCCGCAAGCCAGCTACCTCTTTGCAACAACACTCGCTCCCCCCGCCCTACCCCAGTGCAGATGGTGCAGAACGGGCCAGGCTCTGCACACCTTGCAAACCGCACACTCCTCCGCCTGAGATTATTGATATGAGGACAAGCTTCATTCTAAATACTAACGAACCCAGGGAGGTTTCCTGGAGGCTGCTGCTGAGTGTCGTTACCTTGGAGAAACCTTGCGTTCAACCCGGGAAACTCCCAGTTAGAAAAAGAATTATCGTTATGGCCGGATTGATTTAGTGATAAAAAGGCCCTGTAATAGATAGATCCCTTGATTTTTTTTCAAAATGCACTTTGGAGCTATCCACACATTTGCAGCGTGGATACATCTAGGCTTTTTTTTTTTTTTTTAAGTAAGAATTGGAGAGAATTCATTAAATTAGTCCCTTGGGGAAGATTACTGCTAATTAATTAATTGCAAACATTTCCAGAGGGAAGGTATGTCAATTGTAAAGTAATAAAATTAGATAGTTGAAATACTTACTCAGCAACTTGGATCACCCATTCGTTCCTAAGCAGAATTTTTTTTTTTTTATGACAGAAAAATGGGATGGTGGTGAAGAAAAAGCATTAGTTATGTCCCCTGGCGATCTGGTTGCAAAGGAGAAGCTACCATATAGAATGTATTGATTTTTCGCTGATTTATAAGACCTCTGAGGTATCAATGCTGTGTGCAGGGCCTCCAGGCCTACCTCTTGTCTTTGCTCTCTAGGATTAGAGAAAAAACAACAAGATTTTTCAAGAGGAAAAAAAAACAAGAGGGAGAGAGAGGAAAAGCAGTGGAGAAGTAAATTGGGAAGGTAGGACTCTGATGGTTCCTGGGTGTTTTTCTTCTCATGTAGAAAAGGAAAACAAACCAAAGAGCAGGTTTTATATGAAGGCAGCTTTCTATTGTCTTCAAAGTCACTTTACCGTATCAGAGTGTCTTGGGAAGGAAGGCTGCCACTTGCAGGCATGGGAGACCTTGAGTTCTTTCTTTCTCAGGGAGACGCTAGACCCACAGCAAACTGACCTGGTGCCCCTGGGGTTTGATTGTGACCCCCTGGAGCGTGAAGTGGGGTTCCCTAAAAACAGTTCGTATGAAGTGTGTCCTCTTCCCATTATTTTCAGAGCCTCATCACAAAACAGAGCCAGTGGGTTAAACCAATATGAACCTTTGTCTGGCAGAGACCTCAGGTAAAAACAAGTCTTTCTTGGAAAGTCTGGTTCAAGGAAGTGGTCACTGAATCTGTTCTCATCCTCCTGACTGTGGACAGGCACTCACTTTGGCAGCTGAGGGCTCTGGCTTTTCTTTGCTTTGTTTAGTGCTGATTAATTTAGTTTTGGGAAAGATGCCCAATTGTGTGTGTATGTCCACCTAGAATTGTACTGAAGCAGGGAGACAAACTTATGAAGTGCAGACCCTCCCAGTTGTATCTGAGGGAGTCATTCCACCCAAAGTATTTTACACAGATGGTACAGATCCTTTTGTTGGATTATGCAACATGGCCTGATATTTCCTCTAGCTGCTCATTAAAACAAATATGAATAAAATAAATAGTCAAAGTCCTATTTGGAGCGTGGAGAGTACTCGTCCACATTGTTTAGTTGAAGTTCATGTTGCTCTGCTTTAAATTCACTGAAGGTCTTGAGCAGGCAGAGTAAAGGATGTGTCTTTGAGCAAGAAACAGACTCTTAATTATAGAGAACAAACAGGTGGTTATCAGAGGGGGGTGGGTGCCATGAGGGAAATAGGTGATGGGGATGAAGGAATGCACTTTCTGTGATGAGCACCGGATAACGTATGGAAGTGTTGAATTTCTATGTTGTACACCTGAAACTAATATCACGCTGTATGTTAACTAATTGGAATTAAAATAAAAACTTCAAAAAAAAAAAAAAGGCATGTGTCTCTGACAATAAACTTGAATTCAGCACGCACACACACACACACACACGCACACACAGGTATCCTATTGTATTATTTTGGGTTAAATGTCCCTCATTTCCTGATGTTTTATAAAGACAGCAGATTTTACAGGGGGCGGGGGGAATAACAACCCAGAAATGCCCCAAATCCAGTTCCAATGCCTCAAATCACAGATGAAATGTGTGAGTCTATGGGCACAGTAACATAGATGAAAATGTGCCAAATTATATTTTTTTAAGCATGGGTTTTTTTTAGTGGCTGTTTTTGAAAGGAGAAGAATGAAATTTCCTCAAATCTATGCATGAATGGACAAGTGCATCTGGACAGATGCATCTATAATTTATACTGATCAGCCACTGCAGGTCTCCCCAAGTAAAGCTGAAATGAACACTAATTGTTCTGACGGAAGTAGTGTGCGTGGCATCTGATTGTGAAAGGCAATGAGCCCCTGCCTTGCCTGAGTGACTACTGTCAACAGCAACCTTGGCATCAGGAGCAAAAAATAAAAAGGCAATCATTCCCAGATGAGGGTGTTGAAGTCATTTGTCAGGAAGGTGGCAAACAGAAGGAATGAATTTCTGAACAAAGTAAAACAACGAGATCTAATGCAGAGGTCCTGGTGTGTCAGCAAAGCAGGTACAAACCTGAGCTTAGAGTTAACAATCATAGCTTGTTGATAATAAAATTCCTTTGCATTTCTAGTGTGCTTGGGGAGCTATCCTAAGCACCTCTGCTTTATCTGTGTTAAGGCTCAGGGTAAGGAAGTTGGAGACGTGAGAAACAAGTCCAAGAGCACATCACCCAGTGAATGACAGAGGAGGGACCGGAATCCGGAATCCCCGGACTTTGGGTCTTTCTGCAAGAGTATTTCTTTTTTTCTTTTTTTGTTTTTAAAGATTTTATTTATTTATTTGACAGATAGAGACATAGCGAGAGAGGGAACACAAGCAGGGGGAGTGGGAGAAGGAGAAGCAGGCTTCCCGCCGAGCAGGGAGCCCGATGTGGGGCTCGATTCCAGGACCCTGGGATCATGACCTGAGCCGAAGGCAGATGCTTAATGACTAAGCCACCCAGGCGCCCCCCCGCAAGAGTATTTCAAACACACATCAAGCCAGACACAGCCAGGAGATGTGGTTAACTCGAACTGGACTCCGAAAATTCACATGTAGTGCCCTGTGATGACACAGTGTAATTTAGCAGAGAAAATGTCTAAAGAGGTGCCACCGGAAGCACACCAATTCCAGATCTCTATGACATGCTTTTCTATCAGCCTGTATCATGAAAGCACTTACATAATAATTTGGCGGTTTTAGCGATTTGATATGGATCATCCATTAAAATAGAAAACAGCAAGCAGACTCAGCTGTGACTGAGAAGTATATTTAAAAAAAAAAAAAAGCAACAACAAGAATAAGAAAAAAAAAAAACCCTAAAAAGTCCAGCCAAGTTTAAGGCTATCTGTCTACACTTGTTTAAAAAAACAAGGAACAGAATTTAGTTAGTGACTATTGTCAGGACGAGATCTGTTTTCTTAAGCTTTGTTTTTGCATCAGTAGACAAAGGGTTTGGTGCATTAAGTTCTTGCTCGGGAAGCAGTTTTTGTATATAGAAAGTCTTGATTATTTTTATCCTGTGGAGGTTGACATCTTTCTAATGATAAGCTTAAGGCATCTCGTGTTTTCACGGAATTAAAATGTAAAGTAAATAACAGATGTATGGGTTTGAAAACCAGAGAACAGCTTTTGAAGACAAAGTCTAGGGGGGAGGAAACAAACACACTTAGAAAAAAAGGACAACATGCAAGGATCCGCTGGAATAAGATGCCATGTCCTGTCCCCCTCTGTGACAGGGCCTAGGGGTGGCCTTGAGTGGACACTGAGGGGACAGACACATGGCCTGGACAAATGGGAAAGGCAGCTGCTGGGATGCTGGCCCTGAGGGCAACCAGGGACAGTGGAGTCTTGCATACAGCTCTCTGACTCAAACATTCTTAACGGGCAGGGTATATGATGATATTTTGTTATTCTTCCCCCTAAAGGATTGCGTTGCTGTCAACGTTGAGGCTTCAATGAAAATATGTGCAGCTTCAAGCCATCTACGTGTTTGTCCTATGAGTGACACTCCCGTTTTCTCTTTCCCTGTGGCTTCTCCTACTTTTCAAGCCGAGCATTAGAACTGGCCAGGAGCCTTCTTTTTTTGTGCCACCTGGGGCCCACTACTTTAGGGAAGCTGGGACCATTTGTGATGTCACGTGCTGGCCATGGTAATTTACGGCAGATCTTCACAAATCAATAAAAATATGGGAAATATATCATTTTTAAAGGGGGAAAAAAAAAAAAAGAAACACATGAGACATGACCATTAAGGGCATAACCATTCTAATACCTGCCTGTCTGCTTGGGTCTGCAATTAAAAACATTCTGATCATAAATCTCCTTGCAGTCTCTTTTAATGCTTTTAACTTTCCTGAAGGTTCAAATTGGTATCCCAAAAATGTGCCAGGACTCTCACAAGGTATTTTATAGACTCATAAATAAATACGGCAATTAATCTATGCTATATTTCTTTCATATTTGATGACAATTTATTATGGCATTCACCGATTCAGTGCACAAAAACTCTAATGCACTTAAAATCGGATTTCAAACCAAACATTTTATGGGAAAATATAGTATTGATCATCCATTTAAAGATATCATGAAGATGATTCATAACCTGCCGTAAAAAAAAGATCTCACGAGGGTCTTACAAATGAGTGTGTGTGTGTGTGTGGGGGGGGGGGATAGTCTATTCATAAAACTAGAGCTATTGGATCTGTTCCTCTTGTTTTCTTCATCCATCTTTGAGTCTTCCAGCCCTGATTACTTCTGCATGTTGCTGTTTTCTAAGAAAAATCTCCTTCCATGACATTTTTCATAGTGACAGAAGTTGTGGAATTTTGCAGCGAATAGTCTCTATTGCAATGTTCTGTTGAAATTCTGTCTGCAGGAAGAGTTTCACAGGCAACCAAGATGATTCTCTTATTTTGGAATCAAAGCTATTTGCATGGCCCCCCACTGCATGTGTTGTTATTGACAGATGGCGGTGGTTCTAAGCCATCTTGCTCCCCTTGATCGTCCACGGTCCTTATGTGCTATGACTGGTCGATTATCTTCTGTGCACACACAGTACGAGGTGCTGCTGAGGACAGAAGAAAATCCGAGGGTGCTGGCCCTTCTATTCAAGTAGTGCTACTCTCTTCCGTCTAGGAAGAACAACACATATCATTTATTCAACAGACACATATGGAGTGCCTACTAAATGCTGGGCATGGTTCTAGCAGACGAGGGTTGGGCACTGAACAAAAGATTTTCCTGCCCTCACGCAGGCGACGTTCTAAGGAGTTAAATATTCTCAAGACATCCCGAAATCACGTATCGTTAGAGAAATGTGGATTTAGTGGTCAGGAAGGCAATGAAAATCTCTGACCCCGTGGGGTTGACAGTTTAGCTATATCGTCTGCCTGAAATTAGATATTATTTGTTTCATTTTACAGAAGTTGGAGCCTACGAGAGCTTCCCTTGCCTGGTGTCAGAGAGCTAGTACTGAAAATCTGGGGTTTGGGCTCAGGCTGCTGGCTGCAAATTTGTGGGCGAGCAACATATCTCAGAGTAGATGCTTAATTGTCGCGATGCAGTTTCAAGAAATAACCACCTCACCTAACATGTAGTTGATCCGAGCTGCTTTGGCTCTTAATCTCTCCTGTGGTTAGCTCCTCTTACCCTTAAATGTCTACACAATACTAAATATCTGCATAGAAATGAAAAAAAAAAGAAAGAGAGAACAGAAAAACGGGGTGGGCAGATAGATGTTTTGGTCTCTTGGACTCCAACACCTAGAATTCTCAGTTGATATTTTTCACCTTTGCCTTTGCCTGATGACTAGGGCCATAGATAACGTCTGAACGACTGGGAAAATACATCTCATAAATATTGGTTGATGGAGCTGGGATGGAACACAGTTGGGCTGGAACTTTAGGACATCCGTGGAGCAGTGGCTTCAATTCTACCCACGTTACTGGTTAATGTAGTATACATTCATAACTTGCTCTCTTCCATTTTCCCAGCCACACTGGGGGTTGAATAGGTGTGTTTCTTACCCTCTTCCCACAGATGAGCAACTGGGTTTCAGAGGGATTAAGCCACTGGCTCAGGTGAGATAACTGATTAGCATTTGAGGCAATCCAGGAACCACTGGGTCTTTGGACTGCTGCGTGGTCCACTTACGGGCTCCAGCACCTTTTGCAAGAAAGCATAGAGTCTGACCTTGGAGTTCTGTACGGGCTTTGGGAGGTGTAGCCTGGTAGGTCTTCCCATCTCTGGGATGGTCATTCCTTGCTCTTTCATTTTGGTTTTGTGATTGGATTCAATAATAAATCCATCAACAGGACCTTGGTGTGGGTCTCCTCGCCTGCATTTCGGAAACTGTCTGTCCCCAAGCTGACTCGTAAGATCTTTCAGAGGGATGCCTTGGTCTGCTCCAGGCACGCACTGCTTTGAGTCTGTGGAGATGGGGGCCTTAGATGTCTGTCTTGCGGTGGAGAGAAAATGGACTTGACGGAGACAGCATGAAATACACGAGCGGGATTAGACTGTCAGGGTAGACTGGAGAACGTAAACCATTTCCTGTGCCACTCTCCAGCTCAAGGGCAGAAGCAGAGCAAAGGGGAAACCTGCAACTATAATTATGAAATATAAATTTATACATACAGAAAGGGGGAAGGCTGAGAGTGGATGTTAGCACTAAAACTTTTACATTATAAACACCACAGGGATATGGAGAAGCAGCATGGGGATTAAGGACATCTTTTCGTTTGGGGACTAATTTATTACTCTAGATTACGCAGTTAACGGAGGAAGGCAAAATGGATACTTGGTTGTTTCTCTGTAAAAGTTAAATGTGAGTAATGGGAGGGTCCTGCCCCTGGCTTTAAACACCTGATGATGGAGAATAAGATGGCTAAGAGCTGAAGAGAGCAAGACACTGGTTTGAGAGACAATGCTGGAACTTAGCCTGGATCTGCCACTGATTGTCTGGGAGGCTCTGGACAAGACTCTGCCTCTGGGAGCCTCAGTTTACTCATCTGAAAAATGGAGAACTTGAGCTCAGTGATCTATAAAGGCCTCTTGGGCTTACATCTTTATGGGAATCAGGTCACACTCCTTTTCCGGGACTTGAAAATCTCCGGCTACCTTATAAGACTCTCTGGAGAGGTTTTTTTTGTTTTTTGTTTTTTTAATTAAGGATGGTGCATCAAAGTCTTTTGGGCACCTTTCCAGGTACCCATGTCCAGCCTCACCCCCTGAGATTCTGAGCAACCCTGCAGTGGGGCCTGGACATTTGAATTCAAGAAAAAAAAAAAAGTAGAACATGCACCTGGGAGAAAGCCAAACTACCTGTGGGTGAAATGATTGGGATTGTCTAACTGATAGAAACTCGCTGCTTCTTCCTGGCTAAGCATATCCCGATGTGGTCTGAGGTAGATATCTGGAGTCATGACCACTCACTCCTGGCTTTCTAGCATCTTTTGCTGGGGGAGAGAAGCATGTCATGTAAGCCAATTCTGGCTAATGAGGCATAGAGGAAATTTGCGTGGAGGATTCTGGGAAAGCATTTATTTTCGTGATAAAAGAGGTCAAAGGCAGTGGTGCCCCCCCCACCCCTTATTTGAGTCCGTGAACATGGACATGACGATTGAAACAGCAATATTCATTCATTCATTGGTTCAACACGTGTTTACTGAGTATTTACTCCGTTAAAGCCAAGATAATCGCACCAAAGTAGCTTTGGTATCAGGGAGTCAATAAACCACCAGCTCTGGACTTCCAGTTTATGTCAGACCAATAAACTGGTTTTGTTTAGGTCTCTGTTAACTGAGTTTTCTATTACTTATGGCTGAATGAATTCCTAAAACAGTGTTTGGGGGGTGGGGGGTGTTGCAAGAGACGCATAAGTCATCTGATTATTTCATTCCCACTCTCTAGAGGTGTGGACTCCTAACAGTTTCTTGGCTGCCTTCCAGAAATGTTCTATGTTAATACAAGCCATGTAAGCATACGCTATATATAAAGTCTCTCTCTCTTTCACACACACACACACACACACACGTAATTACTGACAAGATAGCACGGTGGTTGAGAGCCCGGATGTTAGCAGCCTAGGTAGTTTAGCTCCACCCCTCACCAGTCATATGCTATCTTGAACAGGTTTCTTAGTCCCCGTGTTTCAATTTCCCCATCAGTAAAATGGGGCTAAGAAGCCTACCACACAGACTTCTTCTGATGATTTAAGAAATTACTATGTAAACCCTGGTACATTGTAACCACCCAGAAGTGTTAGGTACCTTATAGACAGTGAATAATGTCATTGTGTTCACTGAATGATCTACTGTACATCTTTCTAACGTGCACATAGATTATTCGTCCTTTTTTGACACCTGGGTAGGATTTCCCCGTGTGGAAGAGATCAGCATTTTTTTCTCTGAATATCCATGGGACATTTTGATGAGTACTCTTGACGGAGGACTGTGTTCTAATAAGATCTGCACACACACAGAGCTCGCTAACAGCAAAAGGAGACTCTGCTGAGATTGGCCTTCTTTTCTTCTCTGTTAGCTTTCCCTTTACACAGCTCGCTGTCTCCTGTTCGCTCACCTGCCTCCTCCCCCAACTGTCCACTTTCCCCTTTAGTTCCGTACAGGCCCAGGCACGCTCCCAGGGCAACATTTATGATACTTTCTACTTCAACATTTAAGAACTACAATGTTTGTAGACTTTTTTTTTCCGATGAGGCTGCATCTCTTTTTTTTTTTTAAAAGATTTTATTTATTTGACAGAGAGACACAGCGAGATAGGGAACACAAGCAGGAAGAGTGGGAGAGGGAGAAGCAGGCTTCCCGCTGAGCAGGGAGCCCGATGTGGGGCTCGATCCCAGGACCCTGGGATCATGACCTGAGCCGAAGGCAGACGCTTAATGACTGAGCCACCCAGGCGCCCCGAGGCTGCATCTCTTTAGGAAGGACTTCAAAAAAAAAAAAAAAAAAAAAAAGAAAAGAAAACAAACCCCCAAGTCGGCTTTGTACAGAGGCACCTGAGAGTTAATTTGGCAGCATTAGTCCTATGTTGGAGGAGGTATTTCAATAACAAGTAATTCAATGGGGGGTACAGACATGAAATCTATCAGATAGTAATAATACAACACACGTTAAGTGCAATGAGGGAGAATAAGCGTCATGGGCAATGGGGGTAACTAACCTTAACTGATCGTGCCTTATAGCTGTGTGCAGAAGATCAAGAAATAACCTGGCTGTGATGGACAAGCTGAGTTTTTAATGAAAGTAGGAGGGGGTGTTCCAGGTAAGAGAGGAAATGGCATATGCAGAGCCGTGGAGGGAGCTATTTGGGGATCGTAATAGTGGGATGGATGGGAAGGAATGAATGGGATGGGGCTAGAGATGGTGGTCGGGAGCAAGTTGGGAAGGAGATTGAGTCCCACGGAGTCTGTGATCGGTGACTCTAGGTTCTAGTGATGTCATGCATAACAACACTGATGAGATGTAGAATCTCCTAGAACTCTAAGTCTTGCCCAGGCATGTACTCTCAGCTTCTTCTCTGCCTTACCCACCCACCTATACCATTACGGGGACTCCAAAAAAAAGTAGGTGAAATTGCTGAGTTTTGGGAAGAAATACAGAACAGTAGGTCATGGGTGATGGGAAGGCTGAAGATGATGTGTCTCTGTCTTGAGGGTGGGTGGGTTAACACATATTCATCAAGATTCTTTTGGTTGCTGCAAGAGATGGACCCCGCCTCAGTTAGATGGGACAAAAAGGTAAAACAACAGTAGGATATAAGGGTGACTCAGACATCCCACCTTGGGGAGCCACATCTAGAGATTAAGAGCAAGAGGACTTGCAGGAATTTCTCTCCAGAGGGTTGCCATTAAGAAGTCTTGGCCTCCAACAGCTATGTCTCTTTAATAAGTGTCATATTCTTATATGAGAGCAAAGGGGAGAGAGAGAGAGAGAGAATCTAATTGGTCCAGTCCATTTCTGGTCCAGTATCTTTATGGCTGGACCAATCAGCTCTGGGATGGGCGGACCTACTGTGAGCCAAGTAGTACCCTTCCCCCCCATCAATCCAAAATGGTGGATCAAAGAGTAAATCAGAGCAACCTTTACAAATGAAGCAAAGCTGTCCTCTATTCAGTGCTTGGAGTGGGGAGAGTTAGAGCCACCCCCGCTGGATCCAGGCCCTAAGAAACTTGGACTTCATAATTTACGAAGGCAACAGGGAGCCAACAAATCCATTCAGTGCACTTGAAATATTTCAAGTGAGGCACAAGGGACCTGGAGCAGGTCTTAGAGAAGATGGATTTACATCTGGCAATAAAATCCCAACTCCAGTAACCTTTGCACTTAGGTCTGGATTTTGTCTGGATCTTAAAGCTTTTATA
The DNA here is from genome assembly GCF_964656455.1 of Halichoerus grypus. NCBI lineage: Eukaryota > Metazoa > Chordata > Mammalia > Carnivora > Phocidae > Halichoerus > Halichoerus grypus. Next base: position 28,046,847 of record NC_135726.1, read on the forward strand.
AGTGTTTAAGAGCATGAACTCTGCAGGGGTTGGAATTTCTCTTGCCTTCTCTCCCTCCAGGGATTGGGCTGCAAAGATGAGGTTGGGGGGCCTACTACCTTTCGTTTCTCCTAGGCTTGGAACTTTTTGCCTGGAGGGTTTTTCCTCTCTGCCCCTGGATGGACTTGGCTCCATGACCTTTGGAGTGATGTACTTAAACTTACTGAGCTCCAGGATCCTCACCGGTGAAATGGAGGGTTTCCTCACCAACCTCAGAGGACTATCACGAATGTGAAATCTAGAACACGTTTGAACGTATTTTGTAAAGTAACAGACAAGTGAATGCAACACTTTGGTGATATTGCTGGGTGGAGTTTGGTTTGGGAGGTAGAAAACCAATGCTGTCGGTCCCAGCTCCGGCTTGGGAAAGTCACCTAGCCTCTGAGTCTTAATTTCCTCATCTATAAAATGGAGATAATAGTGCTGATCTCGTGATGTTGTGGTGGGGGCTAAATGACAATGCATGAGAGTGGTCTTGTAAGGATCTGAGCACAGGGTCAGGGCACAGCACATGATAATTGCCCATTCCTCCCACAGAATTGTTCAAGAAGCCAAAATAACATCCATGGTGGATGCAGGTCTCTCCAGGACTAAGAGGCCTTCAGAGTCCCTATCTGTGGTAGATGTTTCTAGTGCTCACCTGTATACACTTCTTTCCCCCCTGGGCCTGCTGGCTAGAAAGAACACTTTCAAGCCTCTTGGCAGTCAGACAGGGCCATGTTACTAGTTCGGGCCTCAGAAATATGAGTGATGTGAGTCATTTGTGAGCTGAGGCGATGAGAAGTCTCTGTACGAGATGCTCCTTTTTCTCTCCCCTTGCCTTTGTGAATGTACAGAACTCTTGTTACCGGATGTTGGGGTCACTGCATGAAGATGGTTGGTTTTGGGATTCTCAGCTCTGCAGCAAACTTTGCCAATGTTAAGCCATTGAGATTTGGGAGATGTTTGTCATTGAAGCACATTCTAACCTATCCCAACTAACATATTGCTTACTATCTCTGCGATCCTGGGCAAGTAACTTCTCATAGTCTTAATTTGTTTATCTGTAAAATAGGATGAATATTAGCATTAACTTAGAAGTTTTTTCCATGAGAGGACTCACGTGAAATGCTTAGCTCAGGCTTTGGCACATAGAATATGTTTGATGATGATGATCATGATCGTGGTATGATGGTGATGGGGACGATGATGGCGATTCCCAAGCTGGTTGTGGTAACTGGATTCAAATCCTTCCATTTAAGTAGAAGAACCCACATAATCTTCAACTCTGGGCAGCTGGTAAGAACCTTCTCTGGCCCGTGGTTAATTGTATTATGAGATACCAATTTAGTGCTAGTATCTATGGTTGTCTATACAACTTCCTGGTCTCTATATAAAAAGATAAATACAATAAAATGTGCCTTCTTTGGAAAGCTATTCAGTAGAGAGTTCAGCCAGCAAAGCACGCTTCTCTTCTTAGTGCTGTTAGTTACTTTGCTCATCTGACAAGACTGTGAAGTTAGGTGTCGGGCTGAACACTGCCACTGTAGGGATGAATGAGAACAAGTGTGTGCCCTCAAGGAGCTCACAGTCCATATTGTGTTTATAATAATTACACTGAGCCACCATGAGACAATGTATGTCTTATATCTCTACCCCCACTTTACCCCAAACCAGCTTGTACATTGAGTGATACCATGGAAAGAGCTTGGGCTTTGTGGACAAAGGGATAAGTCTGGATTCCAGCTCCATCACTTTCTAGCCATGCCTTTAAGTAAAATTCTTGACCTGTGAGACTTAGCTTCCTTATCTTTAAAAAGGGGAAAATAATTGCTATTATGTTACAAGAATTAATTAGAATATATGTAACACACCTTGGGCAGAGCTTAGCATTTTATAGGTGCTCAATAAATATTAGCAGTTCCTTGAGATTCTACATTATTCTATACTCCCAACACCTGGACCATAAAATGAGTTTTGTATGTATTTGTGGAATGGCAGGTAGAGAAAATTATTTTCCACAGTAAAGTACGTTTGGGGGAGATATTTGTGAGGACAGTTGAGGTATTTGTGTATTTTTTTATTTTTAAGATCTTATTTATTTGAGAGAGAGAGAAAGAGAGAGAGAGAGGAGCAGGGGGAAGGGGCAGAGGGAGAGGGAGAAGCCAAATCCCCGCTGAGCAGGGAGCCCGATGTGGGGCTCAATCCCAGGACCCTGAGATCATGACCTGAGCCGAAGGCAGATGCTTAACCGACTGAGCCACCCAGGCGACCCAGTATTTGTGTATTTTAAATCCATTTTTAGTTTATACAGAAATGTTAATTGAGTTCATTTATTTTTAATTCATAAATTTGGGACCTCTGTCATGGATTTATGCTACTCACACTTTTCAATTCTTAGCCAATTATCAACACTGTTTGAGTGAAGCCCCTTCTTTTTATTTATTTTTGAAAATTTTACTTATTTACTTAAGAGGGAGTGAGAGTGAGACAGAGCAAGAGCATAGAAGGAGAGGGAGAAGCAGGCTCCCCACTGAGCAGGAAACCTGATGTGGGGCTCGATCCCAGGAGCCTGAGATCATGACCTGAGCCAAAGGCAGACGCTTAAATGACTCAGCCACCCAGGTGCCCCAAGTGAAGCCCCTTCTTGCTAACTTTATTTCTTCCATTTTTTAAAAAAGAGTTTATTTATTTATTTGACAGAGAGACACAGTGAGAGAGGGAACACAAGCAGGGGGAGTGGGAAAAGGAGAAGTAGGCTCCCCGCTGAGCAGGGAGCCCGATGCGGGGCTCGATCCCAGGGATCATGACCTGAGCCGAAGGTAGATGCTTAATGACTGAGCCACCAGGCGCCCCAATTTCTTCCATTTTTTAAAAACGATTTATTTATTTATTTGAGAGAGAGCAAGCAGGGGGAGGGGCAGAGGGAGAGGGAGAAGCAGACTCCCTGCTGAACATGGAGCCCGCCTCGGGGCTCCATCCCAGGACCCTGAGATCGTGACCTGAGCAGAAACCAAAGGTGAGTCCCTCAACCAACTGAGCCACCCAGGTGCCCCTATTTCTTCCTTTTTTGATGATTTCCATTTCCACTCCCCTTCCCCTGATAAGCACATGGGTGCTATCTGTCAGTGGTGTAATGTGGCTCTGTGTACGTGTGCTTAATTTATGTGAATTGGACTGTACTGAAGGTTTGGCTTTCTTCCCTTCTTTTCTCACGAAGCATTCTGTTTCTGTGACCTGTTGATGTTCTTGTAAGTACTTCTAATTCATTGCTCCTCACCACTGTATAATATTCCAAGTAGTCACTTTTTATTAACCAGAAAATTGGATTTACCAGGACACTTTTATTCCCCAGCCAAGACTGCTAGATGAGACATATGATCTTCATATTGCACTGAGTAAATCTATCACTAAATTGTGACCTTCTGATGCCATTACAGAAACAACAATGGCCCATGTCCACTTGTCCACATGGAGAATTACGGCAGGAAATTACGGGAGGAAAGAACTAAAAGCAAGTCCTTTGATTTTTTGTGTCCCTCTGGCGTGTGCACGCACACACGTGTGCATGCGTGCTTCTGGCTATGTTGTACTTTTCCGTATTTTAAATAAATATTCCAATTTACATAATTGAAGTGAATTTCCGTGGTGCATGAAAATACAAACTCGGGGCTATGATGTCAATTAGGACAATTCGTATCCCACAGTAAAAGCCTTGTGTTAAAAGGCAGGCGATCCTCGTTAGAGTTTGGGTTCTGCCTCTGGCTAACTGAGTGACTTCAGCCGAGCCATTTAACCTCTGCTGTAAAGCAGAGAATAATAAAACTGGGCTGTCGTGAGAGTCAGATGAGTTAAAGATTAAAGGTATGAGAGAATGTAGCGTGGTATCATTTTTGTTTGTTTCAAATACGGAAGATTTTTTTAATTTTTAAAAAATTTTATTTAAATTCAATTAATTAACATACAGCATATTATTAGTTTCAGAGGTAGAGTTCAGTGATTTGTGGGTTGTATGTAACACCCAGTGCTCATCACATCAGGTGCCCTCCTTAATGCCTGTCACCCACCCCCTCCCCTCCAGCAACCCTCAGTTTGTTCCCTATGATTAAGAGTCTTTTATGGTTTGTCTCCCTCTGTGATTTCATCTTATTTTATTTTTCCCTCTCTCAAATAGGGAGTTTTAAAACTGAATGTAATTAGCAGACATCTGAGTGCCTGCTCTGATGTTGCCCCTTTCCCACTTTGTGTAGGTGAAGACCTCACTAATTGAGGTGGACCCAATTTTCAACTTAGCGCTCCTGGAAGACTACCAACTGGCTAGAGCCAACTGGCACCCCACGTTTTTCTTTTGCCGTTCCTGATTTAGGTCCATGGGGGAAGAGCAGAGGTGAACTTGTCCCCAGGTCTGCTTTCGGAAAGCCTAAATTCATGCAGGACAGACAGACATAACTCTGAAACTAGACAAAGTATGATCTTATGATACATCATCAAAGTGCTAAGGACACACAGAAACATGAGAAATTGGTTTTATTGATGGTCATTGTTGAAAGTTTCTTTTGGAGCTGGTAGTGTTTCAGCTAAGGATTTGAGGTCAGAGATGATTTGGGGGGTGTAAATGCAGTAAAGAGCATTCTAGGTAAGGGGAAGGGTATAATCGAATTTAGGTTGTGAAACGTGCAAAGTATGTATGGAGAATAACTCAGTGTGGCTCAAACCCAGGTATAGCATACTGTAAGATAAACAGGATATGCTGAACATTATGAGAGTTTAGAGTATTTTCTTCAGCTGGTGCTACTATGGTTAGTACGATTACTAAGTGGTATTTATTGAGCACTTCCACTGTTCTAAACACTTTGGATTCATTCTGTCACTTAATAACCATAAAAACTCGATGAGCTAGTGTATCAGTTAGTTATCACTGCGTAACAAACTTTTCCAAAACTTGGTAGCTTAAAATAACAATCATTTATTATTTACCATGAGTCTAGAGAGGTTTACAGATCTTGTCTAAGAAAGCCTAAGCTGGACAGGTTGTGTTGAATGCTTTTTTTTATCCCTTCAGCAGGCTAGTTTGGGCTTGTTCACATGCAAGTGGCAGGATGCCCAGGTAGCAACGGGAAAATGCAAAGCCTCCGAGGCTTAGGTTTGGAGTTGGCATACCGTCGCTATTTTATTTGGCCGGTCCAGATTCAAGGGATGAGGAAATATGTTCCACCTCTGAATGGAAGCTGCTGCAAAATCACATTGTAATCCATCTACCACAAGTACTTGCTATTATCATTAATCCTATATTATCAAGGATGAAACAGTGTTTACAGGCAGTTGAGGTCTTGCCCAAGTTCCTGTAGCTATTAAGTGAAGAACCTGAACTTGTACTTGGCTTAGTAGACAGTGGGGGGCCAATAAAGATCTTGAGCACAAGAGCAATGCTGTCCGCAGGGACAGAAGGAATGGAGAATGCAAACCGTGATGATTCCAACATCAGTTCATCCCATTTTCAACTCAAGCGTACTGAGGTCTTGGGAAGTTGCGTTCTCTGCGGTGGCGGTGTTGACTTTGAAAGACACCCTTACCGGAGCTGCCGTTGCTCCAGCCTTTTCAACCTCTGGGCCTTTCAGGAAACCAAGCACTATTCTCTCGGGGCACTTCCCCAGCATGTCCTGTGACTGGTAGCCAAAGGGGTCTGTCATTCCAAGGACTCATGTAAGAGGTTACTTACTTGTGTCTGCATGGCAGCTTTGGAGCGTGGAGAATTACCATGGACCTAGCATCCCACTTGTCTTCCTTGCCATCAGCTGGAGGCCTGGGCAGGGCAACATGGGACCCCCTCCTGGAGCCAGAAGCAAGCCGGAAATCCAACCTTAATCAGACTTGACCTATAGCACTGGACACCAGCTAATTCTGATGACTAGAGGAAAAAAGCCAAACAGTGGCTTGATTTTCTCCTAGGTCAAGGACAAGGGACCTTTTGTAAGTAAAATTGCTCCCAGGTCACAGATACAGAGCCATATTTGTCATTGATTACAGGTGGCCACTTGCCTAGGAGAGAGTCGGTGTAGCTTGGTGGGAGGTGAAGAGCACATGCTTTGAAAAAAGACAAACTCGGGGTGGAATACTACACCCCATTTCCTTTCTGTGTGAATCTTAGATAAGGGGCTTAACCTCCCTGGGCCTTGGTTTCCTCTTCATAAAATGAAGATGGTAATACCTGCTTTTCAGAGTTGTCCCCAGAATTAAGTGAGCTAGGGTCTGGAAGTCCTCCCAATGGCCATTCTGATCAGGAGTGGCCCTGCATCAGCAGAAAAGGGAAATCTGAAACCGGCAAAACTGCCCAGGACCGAACCAAGTGCATACAAAGAATCTGACCACCTATCACTGCTTTAAGTGTTAATATTTGATCACTAACAGTTCTGCGCACGGTGCCCTGCTCGGGGGGAATTGTTCTTACAGGATTTTTGTGCCCTTAGTTCCCACGGTTCTTGGTCATGCCGCTTGGAAGAATGAAAAGGTAGACCAGAAGAAGAGTGGTGTTGGTGGGCAGCAAAGCAAAGTTTATTGAGCAAAAGTACAAAGCTCCTGGAGAGGGAGGGGGGGCCCGGGATGGTTTGCCCCCAGAGTTTTGAAGTTCAGGGGTTTTTATGAGCTCTTTTGCGGAACTATCTTAAGCAATCAGGGTGTGCTGAGTCGTGCTCCTCAGGGCTTTGGTCACGTATCTGTCTACTTATTAGGTTAATGTCCACGTGCTGATGGTCTTTGTTTTTGCTGACATCTGGGGGCTTATGTCTTAACTGCCCCTTGCCCGTGATAGTGACAAATGCTTTGTGGTTAACTGCCTTATTTTAGGACGTTTTGCAGAAGTCATTTCTGCAAAGGCTGCAAAGCAGAATGTCAGCGCGGCCCTGTCTAAGCTACAAAACAGGATGTCAGTGCTGTTTTATTTTAGCTGTCCTGATTCCATGTTTTCTTGTTGGGGACCCTGGCCGTGACTCCCTAACTGTCCAACTCACTCCTAACATCAGTGGTTCTCAAAACTGGCTGCACATTATAATCATTTGGGGAGCGTTAAAATATCTCAATGCCAAGGCCCATCCCTAGACCAATGAAATCAGAACCTCTGGGGTGTGGCCCAGGAATCAATATTTTTAAAAGCTCCCTGACAGTGTTGGGACTAGGGTAAGGTGAATGAGCTGTCTCGTGTGCAGAATTTAAGGGGGAACCCACCGTCAGGCTCTGACTGCACTTGCAGGACCCCGAGAGTGAGCACCTCCTTAAATGTGGCCCTCTAGCTACCTCACTCTCGTCCTGGATCTGCTTCCAAGGTGATTTTAAGGATCAGCAAAAGTGTTAGTAATTGTTAAAATTATGAACTCACATAATGTATTCATGGGTCAGAAGTGACCAGACTCCAGCCTATCTTCTTGTTCTGTCTTCCTCCCTCCCTCCATCCTCTTACTTCCCTGACAGGTGGAATTAACTAGTTAGCCCCAAACTTCCAAATCATCACAGTGTCCAGCAAACAAAGGGCCCTTGGGTTAAAAGGACTTATTCTTTTTTTGAAGTTTATTTATTTATTTATTTATTTATTTATTTTTCGTAATCTCTACACATGACCCCGACATCAAGAGTCACATGCTCTTCCGATGGAGCTAGCCAGGCGCCCCCAAAGGACTTACTCTTAAATGTATCATTTTCCATGTTTTTTTCCTTGACCTTTCTCAGAGGGACCCCCTGCACTGCTGTGACTTACCCGGATTTCCTTGCAAATAGCGTTGGATCGATTTGCACCACAAGAACGGTCTACCTAAAAAAAAACAAACGCAAAACCTCTCTTTATCTCCTAGCACCTGATTGTTACATTTATTATGTTCCGGTTGCATTAGGTGTTTCCCACGAAACTAGGAATCACGTTCATTCACTGTTATGACACCCCATCATCTAGGAAACAGTGTGACACATAGAGGCTCTTTCAAAAACAAGTGAAGGAACCAATGGACCTATGTGTAGACTCCCTTTTGTCTTCTCCCTTTGAGCCTCGTGGTCTGATCTCACCATCTTCGGACCCACACCTTGCATGCCGCGGGGGCACAGGAAACATGGACTGCAGCGAGAGACAGAGCACCCAGTGCCCTTGAACTCCGGCCCTCCCTCTCAGCCTGCCAGCAGCTTAAGGAAGCTCGCGAGAAAAGGTGCTGACAAGAGCTCACAACTCGCAGCCCAGAAAAGCTCAGTGCTGGAAACAGGAGCCTGCTCCCCACATGTGGTTGGTGGGGGGGGGGGGTGGACTGGACCAGGCTGCAGCTGGAGCCTGGGCCAGGGGTGGTGGTGGGGAGCTCCGGGGCTCGCCTGCCTGGGGAAGGCAAGTCCTGGCTGGGAGGGAGAAAGGAGGCCTCCTCTTTGCTCTCCAGTTGGCCTCCTAGGGCCTGAGGTAGAGTTTCAGGGTGGCGGGGTGGCGGGGCGGGGGGCGGGGGGGTGGAGAAAGCTTGGAGGAGAGGCCCGGGAGCTCAATGAACCTCAGACATGCTGCTGGCTGCCTGTCTTTGAGGACATATATCCATGAAAGAGGCCCGTGATTCAGACCCGTGAAGCAGCCAAAATCTTTTTTTATTAAAATGCTTTGTGCTCCAGGATACCAGGGAGTTAAGCTGATCTGTCTCCGAGAGTGTGTTTGCCTAGAGCGCACTATTAGATACTTTGTCTCCTTTAAAATAATACTAAGAGATGGCTTTGGATCTCTCTGCTCCTGCCCTGTCTTGTTGCCTGCAGAACGGAGCCAGGAGAACGGACCCTTTGCCCTTCGGAAGGGCCTCGATGGACCCCAGACTGAGGTCTTCCCGACTGCCTGGGTCCCCAGCGGCTGGCGAGCTGCAGAAAACCCACCGGTTTGAATGTGAACACGTCATTTGTGAAAACACAGTGTTACCCACCAGGATGAAGACGGTGCTGTGGTGCGGGCATCTCTGGTTATAGATGCTATCAAACCGCTCACAGTGGCGTTTCTCACGGATAAAATATTTTATCGAGATCATTTATTTATAAATAGTGCCTCCGATGACATCATGACCTTCCCTGTTACTCAGCTCTCCCGTCTTTCACCCGATGTTCAAGCACATTAGTATTTGGAAGATAAAATATATACATTTGATTATCCCTTGGCACCTCATGATTTAAAAAGGAAGAAGAAGGAGGGGGGGAAAACCCTGACAGCAAATCCTTTAAAGGGATTGCTTTTTATGGGCTCTGTGCACAGAGTTTTTGTGTTTCTCTGAGCATGTAAAGGCATCTCGTAATACATATTACGCTGGTATCCTCGGCAGGCTGGAGTCATAAATAACCACCCACTTAAGTGGTGCAATATGTATTATTTTTCTCCTGTGAACTTGGGGCCTCACACACACGATTCTCCAATTGCAAATAATAAAATATGGGTGAGATCAGGATTCCTAATTCAAGAATAAACCAGAAGATATGTTGTATTTAAAACTGCATGAATGCTGGGATTTCGAGAGATACACCAGTGAGCAGCAAGAGACTTCTCTTTCTGCCCAAATTTGAAGAACTGCCTAAGCCCTGCACCTCTCCATTTAAATATCTCTTGCTTGGGTTTCCACAAAGAGCCTTTGTACATTATTCTGAAAAGCCGTAGGCATAGGATTATGTGTTCTTACATGTCTTATTTTAGGCATCAGCAGCAAAGTATACCAAAGGCAAATTTATGTTTAGAACTATCAATAAAACATAACAGAGAGTCTGCTAAATTAGTAATCATGGAAAACCTACCCGGTTCTCTCTCAGGCGCGTTCTCCCTCTCTCTCTCATTTTTAATATTACAAAGCAACTTTTAAAGTATTTGCCTTTGGTGTGAGGGTGGTCTCTTAAGAAAACGTGTACTTAAATATCTCAGAGGTACCTGAAGGCCTTATTTTTGGAGTGGGGGACGTGTCAAGGGAGAGCTAAACGAAATCTAATAATGGTGTTAAGTGAAGTGCCTTCAAGTCCTGCCAAGGGCCTTTACAATCAAGTGTCCGTCACAGAAGGCATAATTTATCAGCAGAATGGAGAAGATAGTGTTTGTCAGCAGTAGTTATGAACTCAAACGAATAGAGTTTTACCCAGGCTTCTACAAGCTCTGTTTCAATCTCATGGACACCAAGAGACTATCCATGAAACCATTCACCCAAGAAGGAGAAGGACTCCCCATCTTACTGGCAAGGCCCCCCACTTTCTCGGGGGACTGTGAACAGTAAGGGCAGGAAGGAGGCCGTGTCCGGGGAGGTCCTGCTCAAGAAGATAGCCCTTTCTTTGTGATGAGTTTCACACTCTGGAAGGGGAGCTCTTGTCGTCATGGGGGGGGTGGAGGGGCCAGCCATCTGGTACCCCCAGCAGGCGGCATGCAGACGGGCGTCTGGGCGTGGTTTCTCTCTGGTGCCCAAATCATTTGCAAGAGGCCGAAGGTCTTGGAAACCGAGACAATTATCTCCCTGGGCTGCTGGGATGTGAGAGCTGGAAGGCCTCCGAGCTCGGTCGGCAGAGTGGTTTTCATTTTCCTTTTAGTCTCAGAGCTGTTTCTTCCCTCAAAATATGCAGAACTCTGATTATGAAAGAGATAAAAGCAGAATGCTCTGGTTAAGGTGGGGATCAGTTGGGGGGGGGCGCTCAGGATCCCACCCACTGAACGCCCAACCCTCGTCCTACAATGGCTTCTGAGGGGTGCCTAAGGGCTCAGCAGAACATCATTTATTTATTTATTTTTTTTAAAGATTTTATTTATTTATTTGAGAGAGAGAGAGAGTGAGAGAGAGAGCGCAAGAGGGGGTAGGGTTAGAGGGAGAAGCAGACTCCCCGCCGAGCAGGGAGCCCGATGTGGGACTCGATCCCGGGACTCCGGGATCATGACCTGAGCCGAAGGCAGTCGCTTAACCAACTGAGCCACCCAGAGCAGAACATCATTTAAAAACCACTGCTTATTAGCTGCCCTTGCCCCCAATCACAGAGGAAGAAGTGAAGGCTCAGAGAGGGGGAGTGACTTGTCCAAAGTCACACAGCTCACTAAGGGCTGAGTAATGGGACGAGTAATGCAAGCAGGGGCTTTGCATGCTATAGTTATTAAGATTCCAAGCAGACAACCTGCTCCATTGGCCATGTCTTGCCTGCAACATGTTTTGCCAGCTCCAGGGCTGTGCATATATATCATATGTATATCATATATATATATATCTCCATGCGGTTCTGTCTTTCCCCTCTCTTGCTTTATTCTTCCTGGCAGTGAGCAGGAATACTTGTTGTTAAGAAGATTTAAAGATGACAAATAGCCCTGGTGACTATTTGCACCTCATCATTTTTTTAAACATTGGATGCTTGCCATGTATATTTCATCTTTTCCATTTACTGTGGGCGCGGAGGAGCTGGGACTTCGGCTACTGTTTGGACATCCGTGGTCCTATCGGCTCAGTGCCTCCCCAGAGCTCTTCCACCCACTTCAGCCATGTGGCTTGAGCAGCCCAGTTGTTACGGAAGGCCACCCCACTGTCCTCAGTGTACCGCACTGGACACCGGCTGGAAGCACAGATGCGAAATGCAGAAGCTGTGACTCAGCCACGGTCCATCCCCAGGGGGATTCTCTTTGCCGTGACAGAGTCAATTCTACCTGCTGGGCATACGGCTGAGTGGAGAGTGAACTCCTGGGTCCCGCTGGTCCACATTGACTGGCTGCGCACCCCCATCCCTTGAGGGTCCAGTTGTTTTACCCTCCCTTCAATCGCGTAAAACCGGAACAGGGCACCGTAGGTTGGAGGTGGAGGGCTTAGGGGTCCGGAATCCTGTAAGCAGGGTCACTAGATCTCGACCTGGAACAAGTCGCTTCATTGCTCTTTATGGTTCAGTTTCTTCATTGTTCAAATGAGGAAGGTAATAGTACCTGTCTCCCAGAACTATTTCAGTAAACGCTCGGTAAGAACTCAGGTTCTAAGACTCGGGCCTGGAAAATCAGCCTTCCTTTCACTCTGTCTCTCAATTCAGGAATGTGATGCTATGGGTTAGCAGGGAAGGGGCAAGAGGCTGCAGAAGGGTCAGGGAAGATGAGAGCCAGAAGGGGACTCACCTTGACCCCAGTTCATTCCCCATGGAAATGGCAAATGGAGTTCCCTGCACCTGGTAAGCCCTCCCTCCGTGCAGGTGGTTTCCTCCACGGCTGTGGACTCTGGGGGCACCAGGGAGCGCATGCCGTGTTATCTTCTGCTTGGCATAGCATCTCTACACATTCCCGAGTCCTTTGGTATTACAAAATCTTAATAGTCTCTGAGTCTGGGAGCATCTTTCCACCAAAACTTGAGCCTCCCATTGTGACCACCATACCATTAGCGTTTTCTTTCCATACACCCTGCTAACTAGTTCGAGTTGGGATGTTAGCCTTGCCATCTAGGGAGCCCTGCACATTTAGCTACATTTGCACCCTGATTCCAACACCAGAGACCGAGCCCCCTCCCTGCTGCCCCACATGTTTGACTGAAGTACTGCAATTGGGCTAATCTACAGGCAGAACAGAGCTCATTGTCTCAAACATTCTCTGCCTGAGTGTCTCTAGCAGAGTAAGAGGCAAACAGCAATACAGTGGGTCAAGTGTTCCCTAAGAGAGGGTGGAGAAAGGTCTGGGGGAGTGTAAAGCGGAGGGGGATGCTTCCAGCGCTGGGTGTTAGGTAAGGGTCCACAGAGAAGGTGGCTTTGCTCTGGGTCTTGAGGAGAAGGGGTAAATCGGTGACAGAGGTACGGCCCAAGACAGGTCAGGGTATGCTGGAGACGGTGACATCCTTGGATGGGCATGTTCAATGTGAAACGTCACTGAAATACAGATGGTCTGGCAGTATCTAGTAATAATAATAATAATAATAATACAACATAAGATTATTCGAAGGCTTCCTATTCAGATTTCTTTTACGCACTTTATAGATATTCCTTCACTGGATGCTCACAACGCTCCGTAGATAGATCCTGACTTTTTCCGCTTTCACATGAGAGTTCACATGTGTAAGTGGTAGGGCTGGGCTTCAGACTCCTGCCAAGTCATCTGATGCTCGTGACCACGACTCAAAGGCCCGAAACGCACAGCGCCATGCCCTGGGGAGAGAAACTGGTGAAGGAGGACAAACGTGATCTCTGCCCTCCCGAAGCTCACACTCCAGTGTGTGTTGCTAAGAACGCAGACTGCACTCTTTCTCACGTCATTGCTTTTATGGATACTAGTTAGATATGGTAGAATCCTCACCCTGTAGTGGCGTGTCCTTTGGGTTTGTGTGAGGACATTTGTGGTGATATCTCCAGCATTTTCCTAATGTCCTGCACTTTCCCATTGGCCCCTGATTTCTGTGATTCTGGGCAGGCTGATGGCACCCCCTAGCCCAAGGTGGAATGTGAGAGAGACCAGGCTAAGCCAGTCGGCCCATTCCATCAACTGGCTCCAGATATTAATGCCGGAGTGAATGTATGACTTCAGCTGGTCTGATCAGATTGGTTTTCAGGTTTTGCCTGGAAGTGCTGAGACAAAGATTCTCTTTCTTCCCCTCAGGGGCATGAACAAAGAGGAAGCTGTCCAAGCTACTGAAAGCCATCTTGGGACTGGGAGAGGAAATGCTTCGCTGAGGTTGGACTCCTCACCAAACAAATGGAGCAGGGAAGTCAAGAGAAAGAAGCTAGATCCCGGTGACATCCCTGGGCTCCTGGATCATGCCTCACCTGAAGCCTCAGCAGATCCAGCCCTGGATTTGACCACTTTGTGTCAGGAGTCCATTTGATTATGGAGCTTCTAGCTCAGAAGGCTGTGGGGGCCACTGTTGGCATGGGAAAATCTCCTTTGAGTCCCAGTCTGCTACCCAGTCTTCGTGTGAACTCTGTTGTCCAAATCTCAGTTTCGTTATCTATAACATGAGAAGTTCATATTGAAATAACAGTAACGATGAGGATGATGTCATGATCGCTCCTTATCAGGCACTTTCTGCATGCCATCCACTCTGCTGAGGGTTTCTATATGCAATATCTCATTTAGTTGGTCCAACAGCTTCATGAAGTAGTAACACAAGGCAGCTGGTGCCCAGAGAGACTGAATCACTTGCTTAAGGCCACACAACGTGATTGGTAAATAACAGAGCTGAGATTCGATTCAGGCCTCTAACACTGTGGACCAGATTTTTTTTTTTTAAGAGAGCAGCTTCTTTTTTTTTTCTTTTAAGATATATTTATTTTTATTTTGAAAGAGAGAGAGAGAGAGAGCAAACATGAGTGAGGGGAGAAGCTGAGGGAGAGGGGGGAGAATCCCAAGCTGACTCCACACAGTGCGCAGAGCCCCACATGGGACTCGATCTCACGACCCCTGAGATCATGACCTGAGCTGAAATCAAGAGTCGGATGCTTCACCTACTGAGCCACCCGGGGCGGCCCCGAGGGCAGCTTCTTCATTGCAAAACCCCTCTCGCGGTCTGTGAGCCGGAACTGTCATTCACATTTTACACTCCCAGCCCCAAGTATCTACTTGACAAAGAGTAGACATCCATATATATTGTTTGAATGAATGAATGAACACATGAATGAGCAGCTCGATGTGTTCCAGGAGCCCATGGAGCCTTCAAGTCCTTTAAAACCTGTCTCCTGCTCTTTGCCTAATGAGGGCTCCCAGGAGCATTCCTTGGGTGAAGGGCAAACCCCTTCCTCCTCCTCTGAACTCGTGTTTGCTTTACTGGCTTTCCCTCACTAATGAGGGGACACCACCCAAGGGGACTGCGTCTCCAGGCTAATTATTTTGTGATTGCTCTGACCACACCATTCAAAATATTCAGGCTATTGTTGGTGTCTTACACCTTGCCACTGTTGCCCTTGTCAACTTCCAAGGGCACGAAGCCGTGGCCCAATGGGCTAGCCCTTTCAAGGTCAGCTCGACAGCAAACACAAAACTTAAGTGAGCTGGAATAATAATTTTTTTCTCCATTGCTTGATGTGCAGGTGACAATACTTAAAATATCGACATGCCTTAATACTTTTAAATTCAGTTGTTTGCTGATCAGCAGCACTACTTAAATTGACCAATCTATCTTGCCCAGCTGAAGATCAAGGGATCAGCACTTAATTTCATTCCCTGAATAAAGAATTTTTTTTTTATATCCACATGGAAATATCAGAACATGAAAGGTTAAATCAATATGGAGTTTTACATTGCTTAAAGGGCATTTGCATCAAAGCAGCTCTGAATG
The DNA here is from genome assembly GCF_964656455.1 of Halichoerus grypus. Taxonomy (NCBI): domain Eukaryota; kingdom Metazoa; phylum Chordata; class Mammalia; order Carnivora; family Phocidae; genus Halichoerus; species Halichoerus grypus. Next base: position 28,062,098 of record NC_135726.1, read on the forward strand.
CAATTCACTTGTTTAATGAATTTTTTATGCTTATTTAATGAATTTCACAAAGGTTTGGTGTTTTTCATAAAATGGATAAGGACTTCCAGTTTTATGAAATAATAAAAATGGAACTGAAGTTATGAAATGAGCAATCTCATTAGTTAGGCATGATATATTCATATGAAAATGTACATGTCTCTGTATTATTGCCTGGGCACCATTATGCGAACAGTGGCTTGTTATAATAGCATGGCAAATATTCTTCTAGTTAAGATATCAAGATGTGACAGAAGGAAATTGCATTTTCTCCCCATTTCTAATAATGACATAATTAATGCTCATTTAAAATAATTACCTGGGCATTGTTTCCCAAGAGTGCGGAGGCCTGGCTCCACGGTAAACGCATCCTGAGATACTTTGGAACCTCAGTAACTCAAATGACGCCCCTTGTTTTTTAATCTGTTATTTGTTGAAGTGAGAGTGATTTCCTGCCTTTCCGTTTCACTGTCCTGGTGGACATACAGAATGCTCCGGACTCAATGTATCCAGGTGTCCACATACAGAAGAAATATCTGTGTCCTGATGGAGAGAGAGAGAGATTGATGGATTGTGGTATCAGTTTTCCCTCCCTCAGCTTTTTTAAAGGGTATATTGTATATTGCTTTGGATTGTGCGCTTCTTGTTGTGTGTCCAGAGTTTGGTGAACTGGTCAGTTACTGTGTATTGACTCCTCTTTGCTCTTCAGAGGTCAGAAAGTGTCCCGATGAACAATTTAGGCTTTGAAACACAGCTCTGATGCTATATAACTGTTTGACCATGGGCAAGTTACTTAACCTCTCTGAGCCTCAGCCATCAAATAAGGATCGTGCTGGGTAGTTCCTGTCTCTTCGGGTGGTGGGCAAGACTAAGTAAGTCCATGCACAAAAAATGCTTAGCATGGTGCCTGGCATTGGGTAGACACCCCACAGCATCGGCCGTTGCCATGGAGAGCATCGGTGAGAAGCAGTGCCTGGCGTCGGCTGTACGCGCTGGTATGGAGTCCAAACAGAAGTCATGAATCAGTGCTAGGCAGGGCCTCGCTGGGGAAACTTGAAACTGTTTCATCTCTCTTTCTTTGCCTATTCAAGAAGACAGGCGGCTGGAATGCTTCTCTGGCATTCAGCACTGATATCAATCTCAGCAACATTAATAATACAGTGCAACCAAATTAATTGTGGCTTCTCTGATTTCAGAGAGCAGACAAATTCAGATGAACACTTCAGTGAGCATGTGTGGGGCGCCCAGGGGGTGCTGGGTACCAGCAGCAGGGCCCTAAAAAAAAAAAAAAAGGAAAAGCAGGGCTTCCCAGTCTCAAGGAGTTCGTCATGTTGTAGGGCAATTTGGAACAGACAGGATACAATTTTATTACCAATAAAACTCCTTATATCTGTACAGCACTTTGTAGTTTTCAAAAACTTTTCAAGAATCACATAAGTAGTTGGACCCACCAATCCCTTAGGACTCTTTTGACAGTAGATTGAAATAATTTCATTGGACACAGAGAAGTATTTAGCACTGTGGTTAGCAAATTGGTTCCTGCAGTTAGAACTGAATTTCAGCATTGGCTCCGCATAGTTCCAGCTGTGTGGCTTCCTGTAGATCACTTAACCTCTCTGAGCATCAGTTTCCTGATCTTTCAAACGGAGATGATAAAGAGACCCATTGAACTTACTGGCATATAAAACGCATCTCCCCCTCTTTCCTCCACACTCTTAAAACTGTGTGTCTAATGTGCCCATAATCCAGGTGGAAATGAGAGTCGAAGAAAGTAATGGAAGATGCTACCCCCTAGTGGTAGAGTTAGGTAATTCAGACCTTCACAGCAAAGATAAGAGAGTAACTTTGCCTTTTGACAGTCCGCGGTTGGTAAATTTTTACTTTATAAATTAAAAACCAAACCAAACAACAACAAAAAACCCACCACAGGCCATGTGAATGATTAGAGTTTGAATTATCTCTGCTATTTTTCAGATTCACTGATAGATGTGTATACGCATATGTTACAGGTATGTGTACATGCGTACGTTACACGTATGTATATATGTTATATACACGTGATATCTGTATACATGTACACACATGTATGTTTAATATATGTACATATATACCTACACGTCATTTTTAAAAAGATTTTATTTTTAAGTAATCTTTGCATTCAATGTTGGGCTTGAACTTACAACCCTGAGATCAAGAGTCGCATGCTCTACCGACCGAGCCAGCCAGGAGTCCCAACACGTGTAATTTTTAAACCTGTGTCATTTTATACTCTCGGAAGAGTTAGTCGACCATTACTGAGTATCCGGAAATTACGTTTTTCTACTTGATTCCAATATACAATCTACTGTATTTATAATAATAAAATACAAAACAGTGAACTTCTAAAACAATATTCTTTGCCTTGTAAAATCACTTTAATATCACTTTTAATATAGAAACCATAAAAGTACTCAATTACTCAATTTCTTCACCTCCCTACAAATTTTCTTCTAGGGAGAATTAAGGTGACTCTTACTTAGTATATTACGCTAATAATAATAAACCTAATACTATTTCTTTTTTTTTTTTTTTTTTTCCTAATACTATTTCTTTAAGCTCAGGCCTCAACCCGCAAGGTCAGAGATCCTTGTAAGACAGGGCACTGCTTCTCCTACATGTCCCTTATCCTCCCAGGTCTGCACATGTCCCTCCAAACCTCCGGGTCTCCATCGGAGCACACCTGAGACCTACCCGGAGAGCTCTGTGACCTGTGCCCACCCGCTGTTCTAGGCATGGGACCTCCTCGCGGGTGGGGCTGCGCCCTGGCATCTGCGTCATGAATATGCTCCTCTTGTAATTCTGATTGTCCCCTTGAGAGAAATGACGATTCTGAACCACTCGGTAACAAATCCTGAAAGAATGTGCCACCGATTCTCCACAAAAATGATGAGGGGACAAAGAGACCTTTACAGAGCCCTGCTAGGTTTTAATTCTGCCTCCACCCATGCTCTTGATTCAACACGGCAGCCCCTCGAGGTCAATAATAGCCTCGTTATTTTATAAGGGCAGGTGCCTAGATTCACAGGTGAACTCACCTGTCCCACCCCACACCTCCACGTCCCACACTGGCTTTCCAGGTGCTTGGGCTCCAACCTGGCCATCATCCTTGCCTCTGTCTCTCCCCCTGTGCGCGCGCGCAACACACACACACACACACACACACACACACACACACACACCCCAACAAATCCTGCTGGCTCTACCAGGGAAGTCTGTCTGGAATCTGCCGACTCCCCACACCCTGTCCAAGACTCCAGCTCACCATCACACGCAGCGGGGATCCTGCAGTGGCCTCCTACCTGCCTTTCCCTTTCCTCCTTCTCATTCTGGCCCCCTTGGTCTGTCGCCCAGGCGGAAGCCAGAGTGGTGCTTTTAGATGCAAATCAGATCACATTATGCCTCTGCACAAAACCCATCTCATTCAGAGTAAAATCCCAAGTCCTTAGGGCAGCCTGGCTAACACACGGGTCTCCTTCAAACTCCCAGGCACTCCCCCACCCTGCACTTGCCTTTCCCTCTCCCCCAGAGCTCTCTTCCTGTCATCTGTGGCTTTCGCCCCCTCTGGGAGATGCCTTCCTTAGCTCCTTCTCCTGTGGAATGCCTCCCCTCACCCTGTGCCCTGAAGCTGTTTTATTTTTCTTTCCAGCACTTAGAGTCACTTGACATAGCACCCTTGTTTAGAGTTCCCTTGTTTATTGTCTGCTTGGCTTCCTCGCCAGGACAGGGGGGCTCCGTGTTACATTCCCACCGCCTGGAGCACTGTGCATAGTAAGTGATGCATGACTACTTGTTGCATGAATGAATGAATGAATGAATGAGCGAATGAATGAATGAGTGACTGAATGAATGAGCGAGTGAATGAATGAATGAATGTTTGGGCCCCAGGATAACATTTGTTCAATGTCTGAAACTATTTCCCTGTCCCCGCCCCATCATGGTTCAGGGACAAAGAGGGACTTGTTTCCATCAGGCCTTCTTCAGACTTCCTCTTCAGGCCTGGGGAGGGGAAATACAGGGTGTAGAGACTGAGCTGAACCAGAGCAGACCCGAAGCCAGCCCTTACAGATGCTTTAAAGACAAAAGCCACAACGGAGCAGAAAATATCTAATCCTTGAGCTTTCGCCTCCCATTCGCCTTGTCCTCCTTTGAGTAGAGGGTAATTTATAAAATTCAGTTCAATGAGGTTTCTAGCTAATTGAGGCTTTCCTGCTTATCCTACTTGATGCATTGATGAAGCACCCCTCTACGCTTTGTGCCGTGGGGGGCTGGGAGGTAACAAGTGAACAAGATGAGGCCCATGCCTTCCAGGAGCTGACAACTCCAGCTGGGAGAGAGACAGACACACGAGGACTTATAACCCAGGGCAGAACGAAGACAGAGTTAAGCAGAGCTGACAGCCCTGTGCTAGGGGCCAGGAGGGTCCATTCCATCAACTCTTGTTCGGTCCAATTTATTACCACCGCGACTACTAATCTAATAATAGTTTCTAGTAGGCCTGCCTTCTTTGATATCAGAGGGGTATTTTTTTTTTTTACTGCCAAAATGAATGATAAAAGAAAACAATTCACTGGAATTAAGAACAGTTGTGCATGCTGGTTGTTGAGAGGGTCCTGGGCTCTTCTTGGGAGGATGGGGGGGTGGCTCGTGAGTATCTCTTTAAGGACCCACATCCCGGAGGACCCCCTCTAGCAGAGCATCAGGGCACAGGCAAAAATCAAAGTCACACTGCGTCAGTCTCTGTCAGCTCTGCCATTTCATGTTTGACATCCGGGAGGGAACATCTCCTGAAGCTTTTCAGATGAAGACATGCATTCCAGGTTTGTGGCGAGAATCAGAGGCCAGGCCAGTATCCAGGAATTCCACACCCCTCACAGGAGCCTCTCAGTGGGGATGGATTTCTAGGAGCCTGGGCTGCCTCTACATGGTTCCTAGATTTCAAAAGCTGCTCGCCATGGTGGTGGGTCAGCCTCTCCGCCTCGCATTTTCTGCATTTTCTGTTGGATTCCATGCGCCAGGGCTCCACGTGACCACATTTGTCAGACAGATCCTAGGTCGCCCGGCAGAACGGATCCACCATCAAATATTGAAGCAAAGGTTGAAAGCAACTATGGTCCAGTAGGGAGTGGGCTTCTCTCCTTTCTCGTGACTCAAGAACGATGTCGGCGTGTCACGTGTCAGGTGTCTCAACTGAACCTGCCCGGGGGCGGGGGTGTGTGTGGCGGGGGGGCAGTCAAGTGCTGTGGGCCAAGTGGGCCAGGTTTTAGGACCCGCATGCATTCTGGGAGAGGCCCTGTCTCCACATCAGAGCACAACCATTACTCAGCCCCCCGTCAGCTGCTGCCAGGCAGGAATGCGGTGGGCCCAGGCAGGAACTGGGGTTTTTCACGGGGTGGGATGCAGCAGCCCCAGGAAGCCTGCCTGAGGGCCGCAGCCCTCTTCTGTATCATCAAAGCAATCCCTAAAGGCTGGATGATGGTCCTCCGCACCCAGGGACCTCTTTGGCATTGACATCTGTGAAACGCTGCCTCATTAGGGGGTGCGCGGGGCTTTGTAACACGAAGACTCGTTCCCAGCCTTTCATAATGATTACGGACCCTGTCTTACAGACGAGGATGAGCTTATTTTGCTATCATCTGTGTGGTTAAGAGCTGGGGCGGGAAGCCTCCGCCTACATTCTTTCTCCGAGTATAACGTGCTTTGGTTTCTCCTTCGATGTTGGAAATGCAATTGCAGTGCATTGAGGATGGCTGGGAATTTTTGGATCCTCTGCGTATCAGAGATGGGTCGACTTGCCCCCACGTTGCATGTGGGTTGGTCTGGAACTACTTTGCCCGATGGTGTGCAGCCGAGGTGACTCTATGCTGGCTCTGGGTGCAGGCTTCAAGCCCACTGGCACTGTCGCTTCCTCCCTCTCGGAGTCTTGAGCTGCTTTGTGAAAAGTCCAACTAGCCAGCTGGAGACAGAATATGTGGGGAAACCCTGAGACCACACGCAGAGGGGCGGGCTTGCCTGCACCTGCCTTCCAACTACCCCACCAATGGGCCAGGCATGTGAGTGAACCTCCTGGGTCCCTCCAGAGCACCCAGCTACCGGCCGAATACCACGGAGGGACCCCAGTTGATGGTGCATGAAACAGAAACATCTCCCGCCTGAGCTCAGCCTGAATGGCTGAACACATTCAATAATAAAACCACATTCAATAATAATTTGTATGTTGTTTTAAGTCATTAAATTCCAGGGAAGTATGCCATGCAGATTACCAAAACTTACCTGCATAGCGCATCTCTGGATATAGTTTGCTCTTTCCCTTCCTCCCCTCTTCCCTCCTTCCTTCCTTCCATTCTTCCTTCCTTCCTTCCTTCCTTGCTTCCCTCTTTCCTTCCTTCCATCCTTCCTTCCTTCCATCCTTCCTTCTTTCCTTGTTTCCTCTCTCCCTCCCTCTTTTTCCATATTTTTTCTTACCAAAATTGAGATCATACTGGGCTTACTGATATGTAATCTGCCTTTATCACTTGTACATTGTGAACATTTTCCCATGTGATGAAACATTTTTCGTTGTGATTTTTAATGGTCGCACAGAAAATTTATGTTATGGATAGACTGACTTACGCAACCGATTCTATATTGTTTGGATATCTAGTTTGTTTCCAAATTGTCTGCATTATAAATATTGTTGTAACTAATATCCATGTCATGAGCACTAGGTCATATCACTGGTTATATTTTAGGATTCATATTTGCAAATGACGTTTTTAGGTATAAAGTTTATGTCCATTTTTCAGGCTTTTGAACGTTGGGAAGTTTCTCTGTGGACTAGCAATATTTGAAATTGACAAATTTCCCAGTACCTTTTCAGATACTGAGAATTATTACTATTATTTTAAAATCCTTCTCTTTGAGCTATAATTTTTCTGGTAATGTCCGGCACTACTAAGTGCTAACAACTAGATGAAGTACATTTAATTATTGGGTCTATTTTAAAAAGAAACCAAAACCAAAATGCAGGTTAAATTATATGTCTGAGGTCGCACACTGATTGGAACCCAGGCTTGTCTGACTCTATACTCTTAACTCATCTAATATGCTGCCTTTTCGTAGTTAAAAGTATATTATTAAAAAAACACTATTTCTTGGGGCGCCTGGGTGTCGCAGTTGGTTGAGTCTCAAACTCTCGGTTTTGGCTTGGGTGGCGATCTCAGGTTCGTGAGGATGAGCCCTGTGTAGGGCTCCATGCTCAGCGTGGAGTCTGCTTGAGATTCTCTCTTCCTCTCCCTCTGCCCCTTCCACTTGTGCTCTCTTTCTCTTTCAAATAAATAAATAAATCTTAAAAAAATATTTCTGTGATGTGTAGTGAAGCTAAACATTTTTTCCATATCTATAAACCATTTGCATAGCTTCTTTTGTTAGTCACCTGTTCATGTCTTTGGACAATGTTTTTATATTATGTTCACATTTTCCCCGTTTATTTGTAGGTGCTCTTTACATATTAAGGGCATTAATCTGTCACCCAGTTTTCCTCAGTTTTTCATTTTCCTTTTTTATTTCATACATGTTGCTTCTCTACCCATAAGTTCTAAAATTTAGAGATATATTCTAGTAAAGCAACAAAGTAATAACATTCTCAGAGTTTGCAAAACTTCAGAGCTGGGAAGAACTTTTGAGGTTATTTAATGTTTACCTAATGTTCACATGCAACTCATATTTGACTTCTGCCCAGGCTCATGGGCAAATCTCCAACTGATTCAGATCTGGGCCACTTGGGTATGGGGTGAGGCTTTCCCTTCATGTCCCTGTGTCCACAGTGGGTATCTGAGTTCTCCACCCTCAGTTCAGGACTCTGCATGGGTGGCAGATATTGGGGGTCTTAGGGGAGGGAGTGTCTACACTGGGGAGTTGCTGTCTAAACTGGAGAGTAGCTGTGGGCTGGGTTTCTTTCTCCCTGCTCTCTGTCTATGGTCAGAAGGATCTTCATCTCCCTCCCACTGTGGAGGGTGCTGCTCTGTAAACAACTTCTTCTTCTACCTGAATCACCCTCTGGCTTCTCCTTTCCTTCCTTCACCCCTTCTTTAGTCTTCAGAGCAGAAAAATGTACCCCCAAACCAGGAATCTTTTTCTGCTTTAGTAACAACCGGAGGAGTGAAAAGCGGTCCGTGTGAAGGGTCTGACAGAAGGAAATCAAGCAAAACAAACAAAAGACAATACTTTGAGATGCACCACCGCCGTAGACAAAGCAGAAAAATACGGAGTTGTTGTGGGGGGCAATTTCATGCTTCCAGTCCGATCCCTACCCCTACCCCTGATCTGCACTAGCAGTTTCTGCAAAACAACCTCATGGGAGCAAAAGGCTCCACACGAAAAATTTAAAACCAGTGATATAGTCCACCATCTCATTTTAACTCAGGATGCTGAAGCCCAGAGAGGGGAATGCACTTGCCTAAAGTCACACAGCAAGTTAATAGTTTGGCTAGGTCTTAAATTCAGCAGACCTCTTCCAGTGGTCTCTTGAGGCTAATGCTTTGTTACCCAAATAGAAATCAAGAGATGTCAAGTTAAAAATAGTCATTTTATTAAGAAACATTTCACAAAAACACAGATGTAGAGAACTGATATCACGAATCCCCATGCATCTGCTTTGCAGCTTTGGCAATTATTAACACACATGTACAAAGCCAGTCTAAAGCTGCCAATTGCACACCTGTGGTCTAGTTGGACAGGAGGCTGGGGTACAGAGAATTAAGTGGCTTCTTTTAATTAAGGGGCTTCTTAGCACTCTGTGGCCGAAGAAGGCTCTGCATTAAGACAATTTTACTTCTTCCTCTCCCAAATGTACATGTTTTATTTCGTTTTCTTGTCCTAGTACACAGGTTAGAACCTCTAATACAATGTTGAATGAAAGTGAGAATTCGTCTGGTTCCTGATCTTGCAGGAAATATGTTTAGTTTTTCACCATTAAGTATACTCTTAGCTGTAGGTGTTCTCATAGATGCCCTTAAAAAGTTTTCTTCTATTCCTAGTTTGCAGAGAGTTTTTATTATGAATGGGTACTGAATCTCCTCAAATGTATTCTCTTGATCTATTGGAGTGAATATATGATTTTTTTCCTTTCCTCTATTAATATGCTGAATTACACTGATTTTCAAATGTTAAACCAATTTTGCATCCCTGGGATAAACTCTCTTGGGTCATACTGTATTATCTCTTTTTATTTATTGCTGGATTCAGTTGTTAACATTTTCTTAAGAATTTCTGTGTTCGTGTTCCTTAGGAGTGTTGTTCCATAGGTTTTTGAATGGCCTTATTATCAGGATAATGCTGACTTCATAAAATGAGTGGGGAAATAGTCCCTCTTCTATTTCCTGAAAGAGTTTGTGTGGAGTTAGTATTATTTCCTCCTTAAATGTTTGGGAGAATCAGTAAAGTTACTTTCGGTCTGGAATTCTTCTGTGGGACAATTTTAAATTATATCTATAAGGCCATTTAGATATTATTTCATCTTTTGTCTATTTGTTAAGTGATATTTTCAAGGAATTTGACCATTTCATCTAAATTGTCAAAAGTGTTCACGTAAAGTTATTGAAATTTCCCGTTATTTTTTGTCTGTAGAAACTGTCGTGATGTACACTTTCTCATTTGCAATATTAGCAATTTGTTTTGCTTCCTCTCTCTTTTTCTCTTCCTTCTAACCCTTCTTCTTTGAGTAGTTTAGCTTGAAATTTATCACTTTTATTGATGTTTTCAAAGAACCAACTTTTGGTTTCATTAATTTTCCTTCTTTGTCCGCATATTTCTATTTCACTGATGTTCACTCTTATCTTTATTTCTTTCCTTCTATTTCCTTTGGGATTAATGTCTTATTTATTCTGCTTGCTTCTTAACAGAAGCTTTAGACCTTTCTGCTTTTCTAATATAAGCAGGTAAAGCTAAATATTTCCATCTAAAACTGCAGGCCACATATTTTTGTATGTTGTATGCTCATTGTCATTTAATTCAAAACATTTTGTAAGTTTTCTCCAAATATTTTCCTTGACTCCTAGGTTATTTAGAGTGTGTTGCTTTATCTCCATATACTTGGAGATTTTCCAGATATATTTTATTATTAATTTGTTCCCTCTTCCTGCTTTGTGGCCAGAAGGTGTCTCCAGGTAGAAAGCTAAGGTGGGCTTACTTCCTACATCTTTCAGCTCTCAGAGACAGTTGCCATATAAAATACAGAACACCCACTTCAGTTCAAATTTCAGATAAACAGTGAATATTTTTTTAGAATAAATATGTCTCGAATATTGGATGGAAAATATTCATATTAAAAATTATTCGTTGTTTATCTAACATTGATATTTAGCTGGGCATCATGTATTTCTTTTACTAAATCTGGCAACACTATTTAAAGATCACTCAGTTCTATGTTGTCTGAAGATAGCTGTTTTCTTTCAGTTTTCTTGTTGTTTATAGGGGGAGGGAAAGTCTGGTACTAGTTACTGTCTTGGTCTCATATCTCCTTCTAAAGGCAGATGATACTGTGTTCTTGAAGAAAGAGGCATCTCTGTCCCAAACTGCAGGAATTTGGATCCCTGATTCAGATAAGGCAGCACTTTCACAAAATACTCCATGAAGAAAAGGTTTGTGGGTCAAATATGTTGGGCCATGTTGCATTCTATACTTCCCCCTTGCAGACTCACTATGTCCCTTAGCTTATTTAAGGTTCTGGAAAGTTCTGCCTAATGAAATCTTTTTTTAAAATTTAATTAAATACCTTCCAATTACATTTGACTACCAAAAACAACTACCCTGTAGTTTTTCTTTTAGGTAATGCTGTAAAATGTAGAAATTTCACTAGCCACAAACTCATGTTGTATAAAAATGTAACTTTTAAAGATGTCTTCTGTAAATTATTGTAATTTATATCTTCATCCTTCATCCACTTAATGACATAAAACTTTGTTTTTCCTAAAGGATTTTTCACTGATTTTTTTATTTTTATTTTTAGAGAGAGAGAGAGAGTGCACATGCATAAGCGGGGTGGGGAGGGGCAGAGGGAGAGAGACAATCTTTTTTTTTTTTTTAAAGATTTTATTTATTTATTTGAGAGAGAGAATGAGACAGAGAGAGAGAGAGCATGAGAGGGGGAAGGATCAGAGGGAGAAGCAGACTCCCTGCTCAGCAGGGAGTCCGATGCGGGACTCGATCCCGGGACTCCAGGATCATGACCTGAGCCGAAGGCAGTTGCTTAACCAACTGAGCCACCCAGGCGCCCCGGGAGAGAGACAATCTTAAGCAGGCTCCGTGCTCAGTGTAGAGCCCGCCGATGTGGGGCTCGATCTCACAACCCTGAGATCCTGACCTGAGCCAAAATCAAGAGTTGGACGCCTCACCGATTGAGTCACCCAGGTGCCCCTTTACTGACTTTGTAATACATTGACTAGAGTACATTTAGAGGACAGCAATATATTCACAGAGTATAATTTTAAAAATACAGTAAAAAGTTTTTCTCTCAGCCTTTCCTCAATCTGCCTGGTCCCCATTATTCCACCCCCGTCCCCAGCATCCATTTTTACCTGTTTCTGTGTGGCTGCCAAAATATCTTTCTGCACACTCAGAAAAGTATGAATTTATTTTCCTATTCTCCTCCTCATAAAATACTGCACCATCATCTTTCTCCCTTCATGTATTTTGACAATCTTTCTATGTCAGTGAATAGAATAATTCCTTAACTCTTTTTTTACCAATGCGTCATATTTCCTTGTATCATACACATTTGAGTTGTTTCTACGTTTTTGTTATTACAAGCTGCACTGTTTTGTGTTTATGTCCCTTCTCTCCATGAGTTTATATGCCTAGGATAATTTCTCAGAATTGCAATTGCTGGGACAGTATCCCCAGTAGTAATTCTGACAAATGTTGCCAATTTGCCCTCCACAAGGGTTGTAGAATTTCTTTGTACACCAATAATGTGTGAGGTGTGTCTGTTAATCACTGTCCTCGACAATATGTGTGCTATATAACTTTTGGACCTTTGCCAATCTGATAGGTGAATAACAGTAGCCTGGTGCACTTTCAGTAAAACTTACTTTCACTATTCTTGTCTACTTTTCTCTCATGGCTGATCTTTTTCTTATCTAGTCCTGTACATAGTTGTTACTTGTGTTCCGCTTTTTTTTGTGGAACTTGCAGAGATTTTTTTGTTTCTTTAGTCAAATTTGTCAATCCTCTGTGACATCTTAGCTTTGAGTCATTATTAGAAAGATCTTCGCCCTTCCCAGGGGATAAAGAAACATTCTACCATTTTCTTCTGGAAAGTTTATGACTTTTAATTTTAAAAATATAAATATTTGGTCAAGTTTTAGTTGTTCAGGTGTGAGGTCTAGAATGACTTGATTCCTCTTTTCTCTGTGTTTGTTGTGTGGTTGTTCCAGCTTCAGGCGTTGGACAGCCCATCGTCTCTCGGCTGCTCTGAGATGTGGTGGTGGCGGTCAATTTAGGGTAAATTCAGCCAATTCATATTTTCCCCAGGAAACAATAAATGGGGTGCTGCCTCCCTTGTCTCAACCCCAGGAACCTAGCCACAGGGATTCCCCTCTGCGGTCCCCTCACCTCTCTGGATGTCCTATTGTCCCTCTAGATCTTGACTTGCACCGGGTTGAGGGAAGGCCCTAGCTGAATTTGTTTGCTCCTAAACCTCTTGTTCCTGACATTTAGGGCTGCACCTTTTAATATTCAAACCTCAACACCTCAGGTTTCAGGGGCTTAAGAACTCGGCTCTCAAATGATTGCTTTTGCCCTGAGTTTCCAATGTCTGTTTTGAAACTGAAATGAGAATATTCTCTTTCTCTCTCCCTTCTGCACCCCAAGGGCAGTCACCTAGAAGGCTGGCCGCTGCTGTCAGAGTGAGTGTTGGGGGGTGGGAGGAGGGGAGGCCGGGGTAGCTCGAAATAGTGATCAAGGAGGCCCCGGGCCAATATTTCAAAATACGCTTCCATTATGCCACAACATCAGGTAATGTGGTTCTCTGGAAGCTGGAGAATTTTCCCTCATTTGAACTATATTAAGCAGAGCACCGAAGGCCTCTGCTAGCCCTGCTTCTAGCCCTGCTTCCGCCGGGTCCCCATGAAAATCCAAATTTGTCACCAAGGCTAAAAGCACCGTACATATGTAAGGCATTACTATTATCTTCATTCTCATCAAAAACATTTATCCAGCACCCCCCGCCCCCGCCCCATCCCGGGTTCAAAACACCATTCCAACGCATCTGTTCTAACACATAACAAACACCTCTTTGAGATGTTTTTAATTGCACGTTAGCTTCCTTTCAGACCTGATTCATTTCTGATCTGAACAGCAACAAAGGGAGCTTTTAACGCCGAGGTTCATTTCTGGAAATTAAATTTCCATTTTCAACACTAATGCTACTGTAATGCGCTGTGATTTCTGTCTCTTATTGTCTGGCAACAACCAGCCTCGCAGCGTAAGGGGCTGACTACGGATATGTGAATGGACGACATAAAAAGACATTTTTGAAAAGCAGGGGAAAGAAAAACATTTAAAGTAGGAAATTAGAGCAGTTATTGGATCCCACACCACGGTTAATGAGTGCGCAGAAAGCAAACAGTTTCTGGCTCTGGGACCTCAAGCGTTTCGGCCAGGGCAACACTTCTCCTGTTTTTGGAAGGAAATCAGTAATAGCCTCCACACATGGGAAGCCTTCAGTTTGCATTTTTTAATGCCTCTAGGGAGGACAGGGTTTCTGGTTTCAGATCTGTTAAATTTTCCTTTAAAAGACGGGTTTTGTTCAGAAACCCAAACAAAAATTAGCATATTAAGAATATATGCAGGTCACGCGTTTGCCCCCGTGCCCAAAGATTTCATCAAGCATGGCTTGCAAAACATTAGTGACTTCTCAAGAAGCAGGATGGGACTCGGTCACTTTTGCCTAATTAGGTAAAATCTCTTAAAAGCCCCACCCCCCCCTTTTTTTTTAAAGTTTTAGGGCTATAAAATCTGGCCGAATGCCCATCAATATGTTAAAAGTGGCCATTCTTGGCTGATGAGTTATGAGCTACTTTAATTTTCTTCTTGTTTATCCGTGTTTTCTATTTTTTTTAATAATAGAAGAATATGCCTTTAGAAAGAAAAAAAAATAGGTACTTAAGACCAAGCAAAATGAAAACTCACAAAAAGTTTTGCATTTTTGTTTTGCTCCTGGTGCATGGATTTAGAACAGACCACACCTTAACTCCATTCAAATGACTAAAACCCCTTTTACTGAGCATCTACTAAATGTGACATTTAGTGCTTTCCTTCTGTTCTGATATTCATCTTTGTTTTTACCTTTACAAGTGAGACTCATACCATCCGAAGACTGAGCGGCTATGGGAACCTGGTCTGAAGATAACACAGAGATGCATGAAAAAAAGACAAGCCCTACCTCCCTCATGTAAATACCGGCTGAGCATGCCTTATTTATAACACTCTAAGTGTTGGAGATTCTTCTAAAAACATGCCTATTTCAGTTAAACTTTGGAGCATGGTGGTTCTGGAGTCATGACTCAGTCCCATCTTGCTGTGCGAACTTGGGCCAATCATGCCTTTAGATGCGAGTTGACATTAACCTAGTGGTTGGGATTAGGTTCTGACAAGTGAAACCTGGAATGGGGTGGGGAGGGGGTTCAACTAGGAAAAACGACAGAGGAGAGAGTCAAACTGAGTCGTTTGCGATTGCGGAGACTCTGGGAAAGATTGCTTGCTATTCACCAAAAATCCTCCTCCTCCTCCCCCTCCTCCTCTTCCTTCCTTTTTTCGTCCTCTCCTTTTTTGTCATCACCATCACCACGGAGCTAGCCCCCATTCCCCAGTGCCCCCTACACTTAGGTTTGGCTATGTGACTGAATCCCAGCCAAGGGAATGTGAGCAGAAATGAATATGTGTTATTTTTGGCCAAGGATGTGTGGAAGTAATATGTTTCTCCCACCCTTCCATCTTCTCTTTCCCCTTCCTCTGGTTGCACACCGATTATGACAAGACTGTCCCCTGCCCAGGAGTTGATAGAGCTACACAACCAAAAGAGATGAGGCCCCTAAATCCCAACACGGAGGAAAGCGCCCACTCATCGGGAATATCTGCCTAAGGCTATTACTTAAGGACTAGTAATGGTGGATTGTGTTTGAGGCCTCCCGTTTTGGGGTCTGTTAACACAGCCTCGCTGCCTGATACACGATCAAACACCAATGCCAAGAGCCTGAGGCAGGAGCAGTCGTGTAGAGCCAAGAGTTGGGTGATCCAGGGCCCGAGTCACCTCCTAAACCAACATGGAGGTCAATAATATGAGAGATGGGGACAAAATTGTGGGGACTCCTTGGCTGGCCTTTATTAATCTGTAGGGATTCTTAAGACCCAAGCATGGTGCAATCAGCTTCTCCGGACTTTGTTTCCTTATCTGTAAAATGGGGATGCAGGACAAGATTGAGAATAAATAGCAAGTGCCCTTCATTTTGAGGGCCAACAGTGATAGATTGGAACGGGCTGCTTAGACCACTGTGTTAAGAAAGATTCTAAGGTTGGGTCATGGATCTGCAGGACAGAACCAGAGCCAATGAAGAGGACAGCACAGGAAGGTAGAGGAGGGGCTTGCACACCGATGGTGACATAGAATTCCAGACGTTCTCTGACATCTATGAGTCTCTTCGTGAGCAGATCACGTCAGGGCTGGAGTAGCAAACGTGTCCCGCCAAGGGTCACCTCAGAGACTGGACAGCTGGGGGTCTATCCGTCTCTAGGGAGACCCGTAGCAGTTTCAGCTTCAAAGATACCAAGCTGTCTGTGTTATGGATGTCCGGAAATTCTGTCCAGGTTTCCGTTTTCATTTTTGTGCTGGGTTATTCTAAAAGAGCTCAATGAAAGAGAAACACTAATGAATTGACTCTGGGGACAATTTTTAGTTGGGTTCTAATCAGGTCAGACTGAGACAAAAACCTCTAAAAAGTCTGAGGGAATGTGGTCAGAGGCCCTGGAATGAACAGATAATTTTGATAGAATGTGGAAAGATGAGCCGTTCCACCCAGGTGGCCCAGAGGAAGGAAACCAACGCATCTTTTCAAAGCCTAGGAGAGTCGTATCGTGCGGTTAGGCTTGGTGACCACAGAGCCAGGAGACACGGTTTGAGTGCCCAACTTGTTGCCAATTGGCTGTGTGGCCTTACACAAATGATATCCCCTCTCTGAGCCTCAGTTTCCTCAAAATAAGGGTTCTGGGACTAGATGAGGGTTTTATTTTTAATTTATTTTATATAGATAGAGAACATGAGCAGGAGGGGCAGAGGGAGAGAGAGAAAATCTCAAGCAGACTCCACACTGAGCCCAGAGCCTGCCGTGGGGCTCGATCCCTCCATTCTGAGACTCTGACCCGAACCGAAACCAAGAATCAGACGCTCACCCGACTGGGCCACCCAGACGCCCCTAGATGGGTGGTTTTTGAATTGTGTTCCTTGGATCCCAAAGATTCAGAGACAATGTTTGGGGGGAGGAGGGTACTGCTGAATGTGTTGTCTGGGACCCCCTTCCTCATTTCCACCAGAGTGACCTACTCTGTGCGTGGACCCAAGCGTGGTGTTCTAGGGATCCCCTCCCGCTCCCCAGCTAAGTGAGTGCTCCCTGTGGAGGGGCTGACACTCCGGGGAGCTGAGCAGAGAAAGGAGGAGCGGGCCCTGCTCCCGCAGCGGGGGCTGTCAGCTGAACCATGTGCGGCTGCCTAAATATTTTGCTCTCAGGTTCCTGCTCACAGCTCCTTGGGCTCTGCCTCATCTCCATTAAAGGGGCTCTCTCATTCTCCCCCTCCGGCTCTTCATGGGTTCGTCCCCACCCCCACCGCTGGCTTGAGATGAAATCCCCAAGCTTGGCCGTGGTTTTATTAGCGTAACAGTAGTGGTGGTATTCACATATTAATCATCATAAAAAAGATAATCCTATGTTTACAAAACACTTTAAGTTTGAAAAGTATTTTTTTTAAGATTTTACTTATTTATTTGACACACACAGAGAGAGAGCACAAGAGAGCACAGCAGGGGGGAGGGGCAGAGGCAAAGGGAGAAGCACACTCCCAGCTGAGCAGGGAGCCCGAGGCGGGGCTCGATCCCAGGACCCCGGGATCATGACCTGAGCCGAAGGCAGACGCTTAACTGACTGAGCCACCCAGGCGCCCCTTGAAAAGTACTTTTCTCTACATTAACCCATTTACAGACAAAACCCATCCTCATGCTGCTTTTCCTTCTTTCCTTTTTTTTTTTTTTAAATCACTTTCTTTCATTGTAGATGTGATACACAGTTCTATTTCATCAAGAATGTCAACTTTGGACCCAGGCTGCCATGGTTTGAATCTTGGCTCCATCACTTACTAGCTGTGACTTTGGGCAAGTGATGTACTCCCCCTGAACCTCAACTTCTTCATCCGTAAAATGGGGATAACACAGCACCCATTTCTTAGGCTGTTATGGGGATTAAATGATTTGAAAGGTGTAAAGTTCTTAGAGTAGTGCGAGGCATGCACCCAGTGCTATATAAGTCTCTGCTACTTTTTTTTTTTTTGAATAAAAACTTAATCAAAAAGTAAATAATCCCGGGGTGGGGGCACCTGGCTGGCTTGGTAGGTGGAGTGGGCTACTCTTGATTGTGGGATTGTGGATTCTGTGCCCAGACGCCCCCTCCGTGGACCTTCGGGTAGCTCCGGTGACCGTGTGCTCTTGACCACGAGGGCAGATTCTTAGAAGTGCAAGTGGGGGGCGGGAGTTATGGTGCTTTTCAGAGCTCCTGCCAAGTTTCTCATGCGACCTTCATGAGAATCCTGAGCATGAGCTCTGGTGTGCAAGCTAGCTCAGAGAGGGGCGGGGGACAAGCCTGGCAGAGAAGGCAGCCCAGCCAGGCTGGGACTTGCTGTCCCCTGCATCCTGGGGGAAGGGAAGTTTCCCTGGGGGCTTTCACCTGCGAGGGCTCCCTTGCTTGCCCAGGACCAGCCAGCTGTGTGGGGGGGTCTTCACTGCGCACACTTGTGAGGCCCCCCTGCCTTGTCGCTGGAGAGAGGCACTCTGTGCTCAGAGAGGTTTGAAGGGAGCTACAAGAGTGGGGCGACTCCAGTGGGGCAGTGAGCCTGCTGAGAACCCCTCAGAGACCCCGTTCTCACGCCAAGGGGCTGTCCTCCTGACTCCTCACGTTTATCCGGTCAGGTGCACTGCATCCCAGAACCAGACCCCGAAGCATTCCTGGTTTTCTTCCACTGATTCCTTAAACACTTTAGCCGCCACTCACACCAAACTGTGCCTGACACCTGGCTCATACGGACTCCTCTTAAAGTGCTCCTGACACATTCTACCTGGTTCAGCTTTTTTTTTTTTTTTTAATTTTTAAAGATTTACTTACTTATTTGAAAGAGAGAACAGAAGGAGGGACAGAGGGAAAGAGAATCTCAAGCGGACTCCCTGCTGAGTGGGAAGCCCCACATGGGGCTCGATCCCAGGACCCTGAGATCATGACCTCAGCGGAGATCAAGAGCCGGCAGCTCATCTGACTGAGCCATCCAGGCGCCCAGGGCTCAGCTTTCTAAGCAGGACTTCTCAGATTGTAATGTGCATATGAATCACCGGGAATTGTTAAAATACAGAACCTGATGCCACAGGTAAGAGGGATTCTGTCTTTCTAAGCAGTCTGTGGGCACCTGGGCAGGTAGTGCGTGGAGCCAAGTAGCAGGGCCCCTCCCTCCTCTTACTTCCCCTGGCAGCAGATTCCTACAGGATCCTGCTCTGATCTCAGGGTTTCCTCACCCCGGGTTCTTAGATGCATCAAGTGTCCTCCCGAAGAGTCAGGCTTGGCCTTTTGCAGAGAACGTCCTCGCTCCTCTGACCGTTCTGGAAAGAGCCAGCTTTGCGTTTAATCAGAGGAGGTGTGTGTAGTTCTGCAAGTGCTTTTGTACCCTACCCCAACACACACACACACACACACACACACACACACACACACACACACCCACCCCAGAATAACTCCTCAACATTCTTGGCTTTTGATGCCATTAGCAAGTTGCTCCTTGGCATGAACAGTTGCCCGCTTCCCTTGAAATGCTTTTCTATGCAAATGAGTCCAGAAGAAGGACTATCTGCTGTCATAAACATCTTAGTGTCTCAGATTGTCTTGGCTGGGGTGGGTGTGGGGTGGGCATGTGGCGTGGGCATGTGGGGTGGGCATGTCAACGGGAGAAAACGAGAACCCAGACCTCCTGGTTACTAAGAGTACCCAAACCTTCAGTGAGGCCCACTGAGTTTCGGGGAGAGCCTTCAAAGCGCCTTGGTTGTATTGCCTCCGGTCATCCTCAAAATGCCTCCATGAAGCGGACACTATTAGTAATAGGATGCATTTCACACTAGGACACTGAGGCCAAGAGAAGTTAAGTCATGTGCTTGAGGTCTCGGAGCTCAACAGTGGGAGAGCTGACGTGTTGACTGCAAGTGCCCAGACCCGGGGAGGCGGGTGCACCCCGATGCACCGCCCCTGGGAACCAAGGAACTGGAAGAGGCAGGGCGTGCCGGAGCCAGATGCCCCCCATTTACTGCCGAGTTTCGACTTGGTCCACATTTTCTGTCACTGATCCAGAGAAGAGTTATGGGCAAGCCTCGTCATCACTTCCACCTTCGGCTTTGTAGCCTGTGCTGGCAGATGAAGGCTGGCTTCTCCCTCTGAAGCTGACCTGGGTGTCAGAAAGCTCTGGACCCCACTCCCGGGTACCCCTCCGTGTGAGCTTTCATGAATGGGGAGGGTAGCCTGGGAGTCAAGGGGTTATGCCATTTGGGGCCACCTCTCTGGACCTCAGCGTTCTTATCCCCTAGGCCGGTTCTGAGGATCAATTGAGTTAATACGTCTATTCCAGAGCCTGGTACCTCGTGAATGCCCTCCAGAGTCAGCTATTGCTATTTAGCTATTGTGATTCAGCTCGGCTCGAATTCAGGCCACAGGTCATCTGGGCTCTATCCCCTCTCCGTGGCCTGCTCAGTCACCAAGTCACGAGAGGACGGGACAGGCACTCTGCACAGAGCCCTGCTCCTCCCCGGGGACCCGGACTCCCCCCGCCCATCGCACCCCTCCTTGATTTCACTGCTAGTCCCCATGTGCCCAGCCTGAAGTTACTGCCAGCATCTCTGGAGCCTCCTTGGATACCCAGGTTTTTCTCCCTGGAACAAGAACGGTTTCAGCCGGATCAGTGCAGCCGGAAGAGGTGGGCAGACAGGAGCAGGGGGAGCAGAAGCGAGCAGAAGTGGGCAGAGGGGACTGGGGATGAGCTGAGGTGAACAGAGGTGGGTAGAGATGGGCAGAGCGGAGAGGAGGTGAGCTGAGGTGAGCAGAAGTGGGCAGAGGGGAGTGGGGATGAGCAGAGGAAAGTGGGGGTGAGCACAGGGGAGCAAAGCTAGCTAGGTTACCTACAGGAAAGACCCTCTCGGCCTCCGTGGGTCATGGCCCAGACTCAAGGGACCCAATATGACATCCTGAAATCGAGGCTGCCTGCATGGAGCAGGTGATGGATTACAGAAACAGAAGGCATCTCAGGACCCATTCATACCATTCCCCAGGATCAAGGTCAAACTCGGAGGCCGTGCTTCTCCCTATTCCAAGGGCCTCCCACCCAGTCCCCGGCAGGCACGGTAGCCGGTCCCTCAGCATCATTCCAGCAACAACTGCCTGAAACAAAAACCCAACAAGCTCTCCACCACGTCTGATGGGCCCCGGGGCTCTGCTGCACCCGCCACCATCCTGGGGGCCTTGTGGGTGAAGTTAGGTGGCCAATGTGGCTCAGCGTCTCAGCGCTGAGAGTCCACATGGACTCAGGCCCCCATCCTGGGGTCCAGCCTGCCACAAGGCCGGGGAACCCGACACAAGTCCCTTGCCTTCTCCGGGCATAAACACGGGCTCGGGACCAGGTGTCCTCCAGCCCCCCATGCACGCAGCGCCAGGTGACTGGGGACTTGGACAGACGCAATGTCTAACTTTATATTGAAAAGGGACAACAAGTGGAAATATGAGGCTTAAATCCCACGCAGAGAAAGAAAGAAAGAAAAAAAAACAACAACAGCAACAAACAGAAACACCTGGAGAAAGACATTTTAAAATCAAGGGGTAAATTCTTAGAAGGATATTAGTTTCCCGCAAACCGTCACGTAGAAAGTGTCCCGTCAGACAAGTCTAATGCTGTGACATGTTAGATCTGTTATCCCCTTTTGATCAAGCAGAACTTGAATTACCCAAGGCAAGTCTCCCTCTGTATTTTCTTAACCAGGGAGCAGCGGCAGTTAGGAGCTGGGCGTCTGAAATCAGACAGGCCCAGGGTGGAGTCTGGATTCTTTGACTTTGCAGCTTTGTGACCCTGGGAAACTGGCCTCCCCGCCCTGGGCGTCCTCCCCTTGCTTACGTGAACAGTGGGACAATAGGTGCTTAGGCACCTCGAGCTCTTACTAAGGGTCAGGCCCGATTTTAATCCCTTGGCTGGAATTAAGCGGCTGAGTTCGAACAGCAACCCCACAGAGTGGGTCATTTTTATTACCGCGTTCCCCATTCCACAGAAGGAGAAACTGAGGCTTAGGGCAGTTAAGGGACTCACAGAAGGTTGCACAACGAGTAAATGCTGGGATCTGAGTCGGAACAGCTTCTCATCACCGCCCCGCATCGTCTGCCTCATAGAGGGGATGAAGTTAAACGTCTCCAAGTGGTGCCGGATGCCCAGAAAGTGCTCAAAACAGCCGGGGAAAAGAGCAAACAATGAAAATCAAAATCGCCTGGGAAAACCTCACCCAGTTCACAGCCAATGGGTGTCATACACAGCAGTCTGAACGGGAAGAGTTTCTTCTTTGCCTCTCTCTGGGCTCATGCAAAAGGCAGAGATTTTTTTAAACAGCCAAGAATGGCTGAATGACGCAGGAGTTTCCGTCATCTACGATGATGAATGACCCCCAAAGGGCAGAAACGAACGCAAGTACCAACATCAGCCCAGGCTCCCTAGCGGACAGATGGTGCTCTCCGGAGCAGGTGCCCCACTATGGCTCTCACTACCCGGAGATCTCGGCTCCCTCTCCGGCTCCACTGTGGGTGTTCGAACTTCTGAGGGAATGGTTGCTCATTTCGCTGCCGAGCTGGAACAAGGAGATAGCAGAGCCAAGGCCTGATCTGTCCAAGAGTCAGTGGGCACCGTCCTCCCCAACGTGGGGAGGCTGCTTCTTGGAGAATCTGCACGGGGCCCCACAGAGGGGTCCAGCAGCAAGCTCGGGTTTCGGGGTCAGATGGTGAGCTGGGAAGGAGTCATACCCAGAAGCTAATTAGTTTAAACTGCTGCATCACGGGAATTAAAGGGCAAGTTTCAAGTAACCAGCACCACAGAAAAGAAAAAAGAAAAAAAAAAATCCCTGCTGGAACTACGCTAATGCTCAAATTAAGAAGGATGGAAGAATAGTCAGTTTCTCTTCATTACCCGAGACATGTATATGCTTATTCATTCATTCTTACATTCATTCATTCAACCAGTTGGGATCACCCAGTTGTAGACTCAGTATGTGCCTAGGGCGTGAGCAAAGTAGGGAAACCCCCCTACTCCACCCCACCCCACCCAAGGTTCAGCTTCAATAGATTTTTCCTGAATCTTACCATCTGATAATCTTAGAATATGCTTTTAAAATATTTTTTAACATATTATATATTTTGTGTTTTGCGTCTTACTATTATCTATATTTTGGATTATGTATAGAGAGTTGGGGACCCTGTTATCTTTACAAGGCTCAGGGCCTCGATAGTTTCTAAATCTGGTCCCACATTCAGTGAGCATTGGCCTTTGTTAAATGCCAAGTCTTGCACTGGGTACTGGGACATAGCTGTTGTCATAGAGTTTTCCAGAGAAACAGAACATACGTGGAATTTAAGAAATAAAACAGAGCATCATAGGGGAAGGAGGGAAAAATAAAATAAGATGAAATCAGAGAGGGAGACAAACCATAAGGAGGGCACGTGATGGAATGAGCACTGGGTGTTATAAACAACTGATGAATCACTGCACTCTACCTCTGAAACTAGTAATACACTATATGTTAATTAATTGAATTTAAATAAAATAAAATTTAAAAAAGGAACAGAACCAATAGGATATATATGGAGAGAGAGACTTATCATAAGGAACTGAATGACATGATTATGGGGGATGACAAGTCCCAAGTTCTGCACTTGGTAAGCTGGAGCTAGGAAGGGCTGATGTTGCGGTTCAAGTCCAAAGGCTGGAAAAATCCAGTGTCCCAGCTTGAAGGCAGTCAGGCAGGAGGAACTGCCCCTTACTCACGGGAGGGTCAGCCTTTGTGTTGTGTTTGGATCTTCAGTGGATTGGATGATTGGGGAGGGCAGTCTGCTCGACTCAGTCTATCAGTTCAAATATTCACATCATCCCCAAACACCCTCACAGACACACCTGGAAAAATGTGTGACCAAATATCTGGGTGCCCTGTGGTCCAGCCGAGTCCACATGTCAAAGGAGCCCTCACAGCTATGAACGCATTTGTTTTGTTAATTGTGCGCTGTGGTTTTCCAAGAGGAAGGCAGTGGAGCCCAGATGAGGGTGCCATCAGGAGAAAAAGGAAGGAAGAGGCATCTGGTGAAAATTGAGAAGCAAGTGAGCAGACCTGCCAAGTGGCATGAGTCAGGGAAGACAGAGAAGAGGTAAGATTTTGAGCTTTTGGGGTCGGAGGGTTGGTGGTGGAAGTTTGGTGGTGCCATTAACAGAATGATCTCAAGCTGACAAATGGATTTAAGGAGCAGAAAATAACGGGCGATCATCATCCCTATCCGCCCAGCCTACACCCGCTGTCCTGGCGTTCCACTTGGCTCAGCCTTTGTCCCCAACACAAGTGCCCCCATTAGATGATAAATCATATCATCACCGCCAATCCACGGGCAGGTTGCTTCTGAGCTGCCCACGTACTCCTTGCTTTTGGGAAAGGTTGCTTATTGTCTAACTTACCTCCTTCCAGCTGTAACGGAGGACTGCTCTTATGGTCCTGGAGTCAGTCACACCAACAACCATGGAAGAACTCGTGTTTGCAAAGTTGTTCCAGAAATTGCCTTGGTTCAGGCACTCTCCTGGGCACAGGAGTACGGGGTGAGCTACGGGGATGATTTGCGGGTGGGGAACTCTGTCCTGAGGGGGTACAGACCAGTAGGCAGATAATTACAGCACAGTGTGATGAGAGCTTTGAGACGAGCGAGCCCAGCAGCTCAGGAAGCCCCACGAAGAAGTGCCTTTTTATCACCGGTCATGGCTGCCAGCAAGTCCTTCTGAGGTGTTCAACATTCATTAGTGAGCAGTAAGTGAGCACCTGGCCCCCTGCCTTCACCCTCGCCCCCCTGCCGTCCATCCACCACACAGCCACCCAAAGAGATCCTTTTAAAGTAGAAAGCTGATGAGGTCACTGTTGTTTTTCAACATCCCCCTGCTTCCTATGACAGGTGGCTAGCTAGCATCCAGGTCTCCATCCTACCAGCTCTGGCTACTGGCTCCCTCTCCGCGCCCGCTCCCCTTGCTAGTGGAGTGTAGATAAGACAGCACACTCTGTCTATGGGGCTTCAGGAGGCAGAGTTAAGCCCAATGGGCAGAAGCTAGTGGGCAAACCTTGTGCTCCAGTGGAGGACGGGCTGACCTGTAAGATAGTGAATTCCCTGTCACTGGAGGTATGCAAGCGAAAGAAGGAGGCTGATTGGGATGTCCTAGAAAGAATTAAAACTTTAAAAGAGGAGCTTCGACTAGCTGAAACTTAAGGCCTCTCCTCTATGTTATCCGATTACAAAGGCGTTTTGCTGATAGATGGGAGAAGTTCTCCTCTCCTGTCTTCTCAGTTCTCCCCAAGAGAAGGGGACCCTCATCTAAGTGGAATCTGCTTTCAGGACCTCACTGGGTGACAGAGCACCTGGCAGAGTCAGCGGGCAGCTCCTCTCTGGCACACTGTTTCCCAGGACTGGACAAAGGACCATCGGACGGAGCCCAGGCTGGCTTGCTGTCTGTTCTCTCTCTTCTGTTTTGCCCAGTAGAGTCTCACCCGGCACTTGCTGTGTACGAGGCACCATCCTAAGTGTCCTTTCCATACATTAAGTCTAGTAGCCCCCAGAAAATCTCTAGCTGGTAGGTACTATGATCCTTCCCATCTTTTTTTTTTTTTTTTTTTTTAAGATTTATTTATTTATTTGAGAGAGAGCGAACGAGCAGGAGGAGCAGAGGGAGAGGGAGACATAGAGAATCTCAAGCAGACTCCCCGCTGAGCCAGAGCCCGATGTGGGGCTCCATCTCGCAACCCTGAGATCACGACCTGAGCAGACACTAAGAGTCAGATGCTTAACTGACTGAGCCACCCAGGCGCCCCCTATCATTCCCATCTTACAGATGAGGAAGCTGAGGACAGAGAGGTTGAGGAGCTTGTCCAGGGTCACACAGATAGTCAGTGATATATCGGGATTTGAACCCAGGCAGTGTGGTTCTAGACCATGTTCTCGACCACAACAGCTATGCCATCTCCTTTTTTTTCCCCTGAAAGCTTCGATTTTTGGTGTCATGCTGAGGGCCAGCTTTGCTCTCATTGGAGGCTAGTGCTTCCGCCTGGAAAGGTCCTCCACCTCTGGCTTATTTTGCAGCCTTTGGCACCAGGCCTGCAGGGCCCATCTCTCTGGGCTGTGCTCTCTCACCCGGCACCAGCCAGGGCAAAGACCTGACCTGGGTCCTAGGAGGCCAAGGAGATGGCGGTGGGTGACCCCAGGCAGGAGGCCTACCTTATCTTATAGAATTAACTCCTACTCATCCTGGAGATTCCAACTGAACCACCACTTTCTTATAGAAGTCTTACTCCACCCCCTGCCCTGCCCTGCCCTAGGGCATTAGTCAGGCTAAGCTCAGCTACGCAGCAGTAACAACCGCCTCATATCTTAGCAGGTCATCATGGCTGAAGTTCACTTCTCAGTCATGTCAAGGCCTCTGCAGATCCAGGCAACTCTGCAGAACCCTGCTCCACAGTGTGATAACTCTGGGCTATTTCCTTCTTGTGGCTACACCTTCTCAACACATTTACCTCAAAGGGGAATGAGAGGCTGGAGAATCATGGAGAGGTATGTCAGTGGGTCCCGTTTCATGGGCCAGAACATGTCACATGACCCCAAAATCTGAGATGTCAATTTCCTGAATGCCCAGGGAGGAGAGAACTAGGTGAACGCTAGTGATGTCTTCCACACTAGTTCTAATTGTTCTCAGATCTACATATACCTTCTTTTTTATGTGTCACTTTGTAATGACATATTGGTGTGTTTATGTGATGGCTGTCCATCCTTCCCCCAATCTCCATTAGAGTATAAATTCCATGAGGCAGGGACCATGTCTACATTTAATTATTGTTGAATGAGTGGATGGATGGATGGATGGATGGATGGATGGATGGATGGACGGATGGTTGGATGCATGGATGAATGGCTGGTTGGATGGATGGATGGATGGATGGATAAATGGATAGATAGATGGATGGATGAATGGCTGGTTGGATGAATAAAGGGGTGATGAACCCTTTCTTTGTATGAAAGATGATGCATTCACAATTTAGTATTACTTGGATGTGTCTGTTATTTCCTCCCAAGATTCAGAACTAATCCTAATAAGGGTTAATTAAGATTTCCTGGGGGATTAACATCTGAGACCTTTCAGAGGATTAATTATCATTTGGTGTTAAAGATGCAACCAAAATCCCCAGGTGAAGTTGTAATCTCTGAGCTCAGGCCCTGCTTCATGCCTCAGTCCCAGCTTTGCTGACCTGCTGGTCCTCTCATGGCTGTGAAGGGCAATGGGAGTGTCTGAAGCCACACTGGGAAATGTTCCTTGGCTCAGGTGTATTGTGGCTTCAGCTTCCCTGAATCATGATCTGAGTGTAGATGGGATCAAAGAGACAAGTGGTACATTTAGGACATCAGCAGAAAAGGTGTTTTCCACTCCAAACTAGAAATGTGGCATTAAATGTGTCTGATTTTCAGATGGCTGAGGAGGAGTCAGGGGCCCCTTCCAGGGCAGAGATGGCTTAGAAATATATTGAAGGGGGCCCTGCAGAAGGAGGGAGGAGATACTAAGCCTTCACCATCCTTTTTCCTCCCAGGAGTTCAGACTTCTCTTTAGTATCATCAAAGCTTCATTGTCCCTGTAGCTTTGATGCTTGGTGAGAAGTCACCTGGGTGGGGATACTCAGGGGATTTTAAGAGAAGGGTTTAAAATTAGTCACAATAGTCTGTGGTCTTGTCAGTTGGTTGAACTTCTGGGGAGTTGAGTTTCATCAGAGGCCGCATTATGCCGTCTCTCTCCTCCATCATTAAATGTGATTTTATGACAAATGGAGTTATCACATGGGATTGTCATTAGCAATATCACCATCAGAGTCAAGTTCTCCTACATCGGGGCACATGGTAGAATGAGATTTTCTCACCTCCTACCAATGGAGCCATTGACTTGCCTTGTCCAATGGAATGTGAGCAGAAGTGACGTGTCACATGTCATGACCTGTGTGTTGTTCTGGGCAGAAATTCTAAGAGTCAATGTGCAATTCACCTTTTGCCTCCTTCTCCTGCCCCAGTAACTGGTAACCCTCCAGATAGAGGAGGCCTCAACAGCCCAGACCCATGAATGAGGAGTTGGATGGACATAACCTTCATGTTGACCTCCAATGGATATGTGTTGTGAGCAAAATACCATGCTTCTATTGTGTTAAGGTGTGCGGATTTTCAGTTGTTTGTTACTGTGGCATAACCTAGCCCATCCTTCTTAGCACATGTGGTTATTCTAGAACACAGGTTCATATTGATTTAGGAACTTGAAAGGAAGCAAGTCCCAGTGTGGACAACAGATACCCGGAGAAGGTGCTGTGAAGCATGTGTGAAGAGCAGGTTCTCTGGAGTCATGTAGTCCTGGGTTTGAATCCCTACTGTGCCACTTAGAGGCTGAGTCACTTGAGACAAATTATTCAACATCTCTGGGACTCATTTCCTGTCTCTGGAAAAATGAAGCTGGGACCCATCTCCTCGTAAGGAGCCAGAGAGAAAAGAGCCCGGCAAGGTTCCTCCCCTTTGGTGAAACTCAATAAATGTTGATGTAGCCAGAGTGAAAACAAGTGTAACTTTCTTTGCTTTGCTAAACAGTTCAATCTCGATTTTAAGCCCAAAGTTAGAAACCAGTCGGTTTCGTGTTGTCTATTTTCCCTGGTGAGATGTCCTAGTTCCAGCAGGGCATGGGGGTGGGGGGGACGAGGGTGACCATCTTCAATCTCTTTTGGAACCTGCTGAGTCATCTTTATTGCCACCTGGCTTCTGGTCATGTGTCCATACCTGTCACTGCTGGGACAGCCTTCTTTCCTGAGAAGACATTCCACATCCCCCTCACATCGCTGGGCTTCTGGAAACCTCTCCATGGAGGGACCCATTGTCCTCGGCTCGCTACAGGAGCCCCTGTGAGGGTGTGTGTCCTCTTTGGTTGGACACACCTCTTTATTCTGCTCTCCCACCATGTCGGAGTCTTACTCTTGCTGTGGGAACAGGGACACTGGTATGTTCAGCTTTGGAATTCCTTAAATATCCCTTCTTGAGGATGGGATGGGGGTGGGGGTCAAGTTTTAAGGCCCTTCGCCCAGATCCAGAGATATCTAAATGCTCCTCTTGATTTCTTCAGACACTCCGCTGAAGCATCTCCACCCGCAGAGACTATTGATCTAATCTCAGAAAGGCAGTTTGGCTTTCTGAGCCAATATGAACAAATATGGCTCCCGCTTGTTGCATCTTCTCGAAGGAGATTCGGGGCTCAGGAGATTGGCTCACAAGTACCTTTTCTCTGCTTTTGCTTTCACCTCCTTTCCTTGAGGCAATGGATGCCATATGGTGGTGCCACTGAAAAGGTAAGGAGGGGTCAGGGGGTAACAGGAAATACCAGAGAAAAACAATAATTGGTACGTATTTAAAATTATCACCCCACATCATTAGCTATTACTATAATTGTTATTACTATAATCATTATAGACATATTGAGTTATGGGTTCTTTTATTAATAAGTGAACTCCCTTCACCTTGTGCTCCCTGATCCAAATAATACCCATTTAATTAAGGCTTAAATTTTGCCTTACTGCCTCAAAAACGATTTCCTGACCTCCAGCCCACACGTCTCTTCCCTCCTCTCAGCTCCCAGCTTGACTACTCTCTAGGACACGTATCAGTATATATTTTAAATGAACGTTTCATGCGTCTATGTCTCACTCTGCTTTCTTGTTCCAGTTACCTGTGGCTGCCGTTGGCCCCCCGATTAGCACCAAAGGCAATCATTGTATTCTGTGGATAGCGTGTGTGGGGCAGGAATTAGGAATGGGTAGAACTGTGCCACGATGTCTGGGGTCTCTTCTCAGACAATTTCTGCCCCCACCCTCCCCCACCCTCACTGAGCTGGCAGTGACTTTGTGGCTGGGGCAGAAGTCATCTGGAGATATCTTCACGCACAGGTCTGGCATTTGATGGTGACTGTTGACTGGATACCGACATCTCCACGTGGACTGGGCTTCCTCCCATCATGGCAGCGTCAGACTTCTCACCAGGCAGCTCAGGGTCCCAAAGACAAACGCCCCAAGAGAACCATGCAGAAGCCTATGATGAGCTAGACTGGATGTCCCAAGTCATCACTTCACCTTTGGTCCTGAGCCCGTCCAGGTTCAAGGGGGAGAAAGAGAGTCCCCACCTCTCAGTGGGAAGAGTGTCGAAGACACACTTGAAGAGCATTTGGGATGGGAGGTATTGTAGCGATCTTTGGAAAATACCATCGGCCACAGTCCCGGGCAATTTTCCTCTGGGCTGGAGACCCTGACTTCATTCTCTTTGACTCTTTTCCAGACCCATCTTGAAAATGATCCATGCTCAGCCATATTTATTGGTTGATTGATTAACTGGCCTGTGATGGAGACAGCCACCCGACTGCTTTGGGTTAAAACAAATAATGGACAAATCACTCAGATATATACATTATCCAAATATCATTCAAATATTATAGCAAGCCTGCCGAGGAGGTGCTCATAGCCTCATTCATGAGTTCTTCGACGTCTCAGAGAGTTTAGACAGCTCGTCCAATGTCAGTGCAGCTAGTAAAAGACAGGCTTGAATCCAGGATTTGCCTCTCAGCCCAGGACTGGTCCCCACCTCGAGTGGCAAATGCCCAGTTGAAACAAAGGTGAAAAAAAAAAAAAGGGCAGGTGAATATGACTCCAACTGTTTGTCTGGAAGGTTTTTGCCAATCTCCAATCCAATATCTGCAGGCTGTTTCTACTTCCTGCTGTGCCCCTTTCCAGAAGGCTCAGTCGGGAAAGGACTCCAAGTTCAGCGTTGAAAGCCAGGCTCCTGGTAACCGAAGATGGTTGGCAAATGGTCTTTGAACAAACTTGTCTCATGAAATGCCGGGTCGGTTTCACAAGTACATAAAATAACAACGGAATCAAAGACATAAACAAGCACAAGCCTGTAATCGTCACAAAGCTGGGCAGGCGTGGGGGGAAGGAAGGCGGCTTCTGATGCTCTTGCCCCTCCTGTTTTCTTTGCAGGCGAGTCCAACGCTCTGGCCATCTGTTCCTTGTTGTGGGTGGTTAAGTGAAATGGGCTGCCAATACAAATAGCCCCACTTGAGGTTTGTTTGCATAAATTGTTTTGAAAGCTTCATGACGAATTTTCAGGATTACTTGCAGTGGTGGGGCCCTCGGCGGAGGCGGAAATATAAATTTAGAGATGCCAGTTGGAATCTATTAATTTGCTTGCCGCCCATCACCCTAGCTCTGCTGCTCAACTGGCTGTGTGACCTTGGGCAGGTGAATTAACCTCTCTGGTCTTTAGTTTCCTCATCTGCTCAATGGGAGGTGGTAGGCATGGTGGCTACCTTATGGGATTATGAATTTGTGGGATTATGCTTCACACTGGGATGGGCATGTGCCATGAGCCCCATAAAAGGAGCCATCAGAATCTTTTTTGCTGAAATGGGAGGAAGAACAGCCCCATTTGGTGCTCAGAGTCAGACAGTCCTAGTGTGCCCCAGCGAGGTGACTTGCCATAGTAAAGCGCAGAGCCCGGTGTCAAGGGCTCGCAATGTCTGCTCCTTTAATTATTCTATGATGGCCATGGCTGGGCTACTCCTAGATGAGTTTGAGCTCTCTACTGTCTAGGTCAGGGACGGCACACCCATTCTGTCTCCTGTGTCTTCTCTGTTTGTTCCGATCTCAGTTGGAGTTCCCTGGAGCACTTTGTTCAGAAGGAGCGACACGGGGCTCAGGGGGAAAGAGCGATGGGCGCTGTCTGCCGCAGGTGCATAGCGAGGAGCGGAGGCACGTGAGTATCATGACAATGCTTGGTGACCTTGCTCTGGACCCTAGCAGGGAAGACACTAAAACCGCCACCT
Organism: Halichoerus grypus; assembly: GCF_964656455.1. NCBI lineage: Eukaryota > Metazoa > Chordata > Mammalia > Carnivora > Phocidae > Halichoerus > Halichoerus grypus. Next base: position 28,093,631 of record NC_135726.1, read on the forward strand.
GCACATACTCGGCTGCTAAAGAAAGAAGATGTGCAGAGCAAAGGAGTGAGGTGGCGAGAAGCCAAAGCACAGGAGAGTCAGCAGCCAAAGGTTGCAAAC